>NC_084612.1:11090724-11390724 GCF_033978795.1 Nerophis ophidion | reverse complement strand
ACATTTGAACATTTCTGTCAATGAGGATTTTCTTCAGCCTGCGACACATAGTTATTTTGATAGTAGGCTGATATAGACACTTATATATCCAGCAGTGGAGGCTCCTCCATGGGGTCTTGGGGTACTAGGAAGTAAACCCCTTTACTACCGTTACCCCAGGTGGCCCTCGGCAAAGGCCTAGTACCTGACTGCCCCCTAGCCAGGGATATGGTGAAGACCTCAACGGCGGAGCAGGCTGAAGATGGTAGATTTAAGGACTACCACAACGGCTGCAATGGCGGAAGAAGGCTGCAGCAGAAAAGGGTCCCCAGTCATCTTGGACTCCATGCCACTGGACCCTGACCCGTTTCTGTCAAGGATCGTGTGGTGACTGTCTGTGCACCAGTCTCCCCACGTAGAACTAAGTCATACACAGGCATCCTCCATAAAGGGATACACCCCTACCAGAAGGATCGTCATACTCCTTCGAGTGACTGCCGATAATCATAGACACTTACATCATATGTTGTCTTCTTTACAACACTTATGAAAGGCTTATTTTTGTATATTTGGTCCAATATGGCTCTTTCAACATTTTGGGTTGCCGACTCCTGCCTTAGACAGTTGAGGTGTACCTAATGATAGGTCCTTCTTGATTCCGAAGGATTAGTTTCAGGGCGACACCCACCTGCTTCACCTCTTCATCGCAGGTCTGAATGCCGCAGCCTTGTCTTCATGCATGCTCGCACAGGCGTCACTGAGTTCTGATGATTGGGATGTGTCTGCCGCCTTGCTGGAGAATCCTACGCAGGCGCGGAAGAAAATCAAATACAGTCTTGGAAAGACCAACAATTTGAAAAAGTGACAACTAAAGCGGACGTACCTTCCGAGGTGGAGTACTGGCATGCGTCAGGGAGCGCAGCGTAGGACGGACAGTGCAGTTGCAGGCCCTTGTGATTGTAGCTGCCAGGGCCGTAGACTTTGGAGTGCAAAGAGGGGCTCTCGGGAAAGGGGTTCACAGCACCGGGGACATCCTGGAGGCCTCTCATGAGCCCGCATTGTCCGCCAGGAGCGCCAGCCAACCGCTGGAGCTGGCAGTCCCCGCTGGAGTTCCTCAGCTCGGGTACGTGCTGGGGGCTCAGGATGACACCCGAAGCCGCCGTACGAGCCAGAGACCAAATCCTCGGTTTGTCTGAAGCTTCAAAGTGAGACAGGGTCAATGTCCCTGTGGTGGAAGCGGTCTTCGACGGATCCAAGAAGTCGGGCGGAAGGGAAGGGAGGCCGGGTTTGACGGCGCAGGGGAAGGCGTGGTGGAAGCTGTTGACCACGTTGAGGTGAAGCTCCGAGGAACAGTCTCTCTTTGGGGGCGAGCCAGGTAGGGACCTATGAAGGTCCCGCTCGTCCGAGACCACCTTTTCACATTCGCTTTCCAGCTTGTCGCAGTCGTCCTCGTCCATGTCGTCCAAATCGCTCAAGTGCAAGTCCTTTTCTTCCTTGCAGTCGCTGGAATCTGCGGAATGTGAAGACAACTGTGAGCTCGGAAGCAGGATAAGGACTACGAACAACAGCAGGTTACTTCCTGGTTCTAATTGTTGGTAGAATAATGAACAACCTTTCCAGGTGGGGAGAACAGTTTTAGAAAGAAAATAAATAAGTGTTAAGTATTTAGTTGGTGTAATTGTTCGCAGGCTAATTCTTGGTTCATGAAGGACAACACAAAATGTTTTTGAAAGAAAACTGAGTTAGGTACTTCCTGGTTCATGAAGGACGACGTTAAACATTATTGAAAAAAAATGAGTTGGTTAGCTAGGTACTTTCTGGTTCATGAAGAACGATACAAAACATTTTTTATAATATAATTTGGTTAGTTCCCTTGTTACTTCCTGGTTCATGAAGGACAACGTTAAACATTATCGAAATAAAAATGAGTTAGTTAGCTAGGTACTTTCTGGTTCATGAAGAACGATACAAAACATGTTTATAATAAAATCTGGTTAGTTCCCTAGTTACTTCCTGGTTCATGAAGGACAACGTTAAACATTATCGAAATAAAAATGAGTTAGTTAGCTAGGTACTTTCTGGTTCATGAAGAACGATACAAAACAAGTTTATAATAAAATCTGGTTAGTTCCCTAGTTACTTCCTGGTTCATGAAGCATGACACAAAACATCAACAAAATAAAAGTGAGTTAGTTCGCTCGGTACTTATTGATTCATGAAGAATGACGCTAAACATTATTGAAATAAAAGTGAGTTAGTTAGCTACGTACTTCCTGGTTCATGAAGGACGATACAAAACATGTTTTAAACAGAGGGGAGTTAGTTCACTCGATACTTCCTGGTTCACGAAGGATGCAACAAATCATTTTTATAACAAAAGTGAATTAGTTAGCTTGGCACTTCCTGGTTCATGAAGAACGATACATAGCATTTTTATAATAAAAGTAAGTTAGTTAGTTAGATACTTCCTAGTACATGAAGGATGATGCTAAATGTTATCAAAAATAAAAGGGAGTTAGTTAGCTAAATACTTCCTGGTTCATGAAAGACGACACTGTAATATTCCCATGTACTGAATAAACTGCAGGACGATTTCTTCAGGCTTTGAGTTGTGTTTTTATTCCAACAGGTCATCTACATCCAACTTCTCTACCAATAACTGTCTCTCCTACTGACTTCCTGTATCCAAGCTAGGACCCCTCCCTGGCCACCTTGAGCATGTAGTTGCCTAAACAGATTTCTGATTAAAATGCCACTCATCCAACATAGGGTCTTCATTGGCTATGAATATTACAGACACAAAATATTTTTACAATTAAAGTGAGTTCTTTCGCTGGATATTTCCTGGTTCATGAAGGACGACGATAAATGTTTTTTTTTGTTTTTTTTAAACGGGGTTAGTTAGCTCGTCACTTCCTTGTTGATGAAGAATGAAGCGACACATTTTTTTATAATAAAGTGAGTTAGTTAGCGAGATACTTCTTGGTTCATGAAAGACGAAACAAAACATTAAAATAAAAGTGAGTTAGTTAGCAACGTACTTTCTGGTTCACGAAGAATGAAACAAAAAAATTATTATAATAAAAATGAGTTAGTTCGCTCGGTACTTCCTGGTTCATGAAGGACGACGCTAAACATTATTAGAATAAAAGTGAGTTAGTTAGCTGAGTACTTCCTGGTTCATGAAGAATGAAACAAAGCATTTTTATAATAAAAGTGAGTTAGTTAGCTAGGTACTTCCTCATTTATGAAGGACGACGCTAAACATTATTAGAGTAAAAGTGAGTTAGTTAGCTGAGTACGTCCTGGTTCATGAAGAATGAAACAAAGCATTTTTATAAGAAAAGTGAGTTAGTTAGCTAGGTACTTCCCGATTTATGAAGGACGACGCTAAAAGTTATAAGTCATCAAAATAAAAGTGAGTTACTTCGCTAGGTACTTTCTGGTTCATGAAGAACGATACAAAACATTTTTATATTAAAAGTCAATTAGTTAGGTAGGTACTTCCTGGTTCATAAAGGATGACGCTAAATATTTTATAGTAAAAATTAGTTAGTTCGCTAGATATTTTCTGGGTCATAAAGCATGACACAAAACATTATTAAAATAAAAGTGAGTTAGTTAGCTAGGTACTTTTTGGTTAATGAAGGACGATGCTAAACATTATCAAAATAAAAGTGAGTTAGTTAGCTAGGTACTCTCTGATTCATGAAGGACGACACAAAATATTTTTTATAATAAAAGTGAGTTAGTTTGCTAGATACTTCCTGGGTCATGAAGCATGACACAAAACATTTTTATATAAAAAGTCAATTAGTTAGCTAGGTACTTCCTGGTTCATGAAGGATGACGCTCAATATTTCATAGTAAAAGTGAGTTAGTTCACTAGGTACTTTCTGGTAATGAAAGACAATACACAACATTTTTATAATAACAGTGAGGTAGTTGCTAGATACTTCCTGGGTCATGAAGGATGATGCTAAACGTTATCAAAATAAGCGTGAGTTAGTTAGCAAGGTACTTCCTGGTTCATGAAGGACAACGCTAAAAATTATTAAAATAAAAGTGAGTAAGTTCGCTAGGTACTTTCTGGTTCATAAAGGACGACACAAAACATTATTAAAATAAAAGTGAGTTAGTTAGCTCGGTACCTTCTGGTTCGTGAAGAACGACTCTGAACGTTATTAAAATAAGAGTGATTTAGTTAGCTTGGTACTTCCTGGTTCATGAAGGATGACACAAAATGTTATTAGAATGAGGGAGTCGAATAAAAATAAGTTTGTTAGCTAGGTACATTCTGGCTCATAAGGGGTGAAAAATTAAAATTGAAAGACAATACCAATTTTATGTCGGGATTCACGTATCAAGCAAATAAAAAGTTGTATTAGGTTAAGCTTGGTCACGCTTTTGTTCAGTAAATAGCAGGCTACTTCATTCCTGGTACAACTGCACAATTGAAACCTTAAAGAATCAAACGGTAAAGAATGAAAATAAATGATTTGATCGGCATAAAAATGTATTAGTTTTTTTTGCTACAGTAAGGTAACAATGTTTTAGCCCTTGAAAGGAAAATTCTGCACTTATTGAGAGTTAAGTTGAGCTGCGCTAGCGATGATCTTAAAGCCCCTCAAAGCGTCATAAAATGAAGTTTAAAAGCCGACACCCGTAACACATCCATACCTCAAACAAAAGGCACAACAAATAAAAACTGAGCCGAACTGAAATGTTGTTGGTTAATTAGCAGGATTCTTTCTAATCAATCAGGGATGACGTACGAATGGACGGATGTTAGTTAGCGTTAGGTGGTATGTACCATTGAAGTATTTTCAGTGGTTAAAGGCCTACTGAAATTAGATGTTCTTATTTAAACAGGGATAGCAGGTCATTCTATGTGTCATACTTGATCATTTCGCGATATTGCCATATTTTTGCTGAAAGGATTTAGTAGAGAACATCGACGATTAAAGTTCGCAACTTTTGGTCGCTAATAAAAAAGCCTTGCCTTTATCGGAAGTCGCAGACGATGACGTCACCGGTGGGAGGGCTCCTCACATCCTCACATTGTTTATAATGGGAGTCTCCAGCATCAAGGGCTATTTGGACCGAGAAAGCGACAATTTCCCCATTAATTTGAGCGAGGATGAAAGATTTGTGGATGAGGATATTGATAGTGAAGGACTAGAAAAAATAAATAAATAAAGTTTTTTAAAAAAAGGCGATTGCATTGGGAGTGATTCAGATGTTTTTAGACACATTTAATAGGATAATTCTGGGAAGTCCCTTATCTTTCTATTGTGTTGCTAGTGTTTTAGTGAGTTAAATAGTACCTGATAGTCGGAGGGGTGTGTCCACGGGTGTGTTGACGCCAGTTTCTAAGAGAAATTACAGCAGCTGCATGGACGGCGCAAGATCCGCTGATCTCCGGTAAGAGGCGACTTTTTACCACAATTTTCTCACCGAAACCTGCCGGTTGACAAGTGGTTGGGATCCATGTTCGCTTGACCGCTCTGATCCATAGTAAAGCTTCACCTCCGGGAATTTTAAACAAGGAATCGCCGTGTGTTTGTGTGGCTAAAGGCTAAAGCTTCCAACCTACATCTTTCTACTTTAACTTCTCCATTATTGATTGAACAAATTGCAAAAGATTCAGCAACACAGTTGTCCAAAATACTGTGTAATTGCGCGTTGAAAAGAGACGACTTTGAGCCGCAAGTGGTGCTAGCTAATATGTCCTCTACAACCAATAACGTCACAAACAAGCGTCATCATACCGCGACGTTTTCAACAGGAAACTGATCCATCCATCCATTTCCTACCGCTTATTCCCTTTCGGGGTCGCGGGGGGCGCTGGCGCCTATCTCAGCTACAATCGGGCGGAAGGCGGGGTACACTCTGGACAAGTCGCCACCTCATCGCAGGGCCAACACAGATAGACAGACAACATTCACACTCACATTCACACACTAGGGACCAATTTAGTGTTGCCAATCAACCTATCCCCAGGTGCATGTCTTTGGAGGTGGGAGGAAGCCGGAGTACCCGGAGGGAACTCACGCATTCACGGGGAGAACATGCAAACTCCACACAGAAAGATCCCGAGCGTGGATTTGAACCCAGGACTGCAGGAACTTCGTATTGTGAGGCAGACGCACTAACCCCTCTGCCACCGTGAAGCCCAGGAAACTCAGCGGGAAATTTAAAATTGTAATTTAGTAAATTAAACCGGCCGTATTGGCATGTGTTGCAATGTTGATATTTCATTATTTATATATAAACTATCAGACTGCGTGGTCGGAAGTAGTGGGTTTCAGTAGGTCTTTAAAATATGTACAGAATTAAGTTAGTCCAAAAATTGGGTGTGTGCTTTATAAATGTTTTGATATGCACCAAAATGGAATTGCCTATTATTCTGCCCATGCACAACTAAATGATACCGGATATGTCTCAAAATGTGCAG
Source organism: Nerophis ophidion (assembly GCF_033978795.1). Lineage (NCBI taxonomy): Eukaryota > Metazoa > Chordata > Actinopteri > Syngnathiformes > Syngnathidae > Nerophis > Nerophis ophidion. The sequence goes on along the minus strand of NC_084612.1, from coordinate 11,384,288 downwards.
TTCCTACCTTTGGTGAGACAGTCCTGGTCGCCCTTGCCGATGTCGTCCTTCCTGTCGTCGTTGGCCTTGTTCTTGGGCGACCACGTCATCTTGTTCTCCTTCTTCAGCCTCCGGCGGGCGTTGGCGAACCAGGTGGAGACCTGGGTGAGGGTCATCTTGGTGATGATGGCCAGCATGATCTTCTCGCCCTTGGTGGGGTAGGGGTTCTTGCGGTGCTCGTACAGCCAGGTTTTCAAGGTGCTGGTGGTTTCCCGGGTGGCGTTCTTCCGTCTGGCCGTGCTGTTGAAGTCCACCGTCCCGTATCTGACACAGGAAAGGTAGACCGTAGAGCGTCACAAGAGCGCCCGTGTCTGACCGCTCGATATACACCTAAAACGCAGCTAACGCCCTGACCTTTGACAGGAACACGGCACACTAATGAAAAGTGGAAAGGGTTTTTGGCAAGCGACGCTCGCCCGGGCTTAAATTACACAAAGTGGACCGAAAAAAAATCGGAACATAAATCTCACCTGTCATACTGATACTGGCCCAGGGAGGGATCATAGGGATAGTAGGCTGCTGTCTGACTGATGCCCGAGTGCAAAGTGCCCGTGCTCTCCTTCATGTCGTATTGCGGATTCTGCCAGGGAAAAAAAAAACAACATTAATTTTTATGCAACATTTTATACGCAAAATTATAGCAATACAAAATTAAGGGGGGTTTAGCGTTTTGGTTCATAAAAAGTAATAAAGATTGCTGGCACTGTCAAATTAAATGAGTTAACGGATGTGATTAATCACAAAATATTATCCATTAATCGTGTATCAACGCAGATTAATCATCCAGTTTAATTTGAGCGAACATGAAAGTTGGAGGAGGTTATTGCATATCACTTTAAAACAGATTTTAGTTTTTTGACAAATAAATGACGGTGTAAAGCAGGGGTCACCAACCTTTTTGAAACCAAGAGCTAATTCTTGGGTACTGATTAATGCGAAGGGCTACCAGTTTGATACACACTTAAATAAATTGCCAGAAATAGCCAATCTGCTCAATTTACCTTTAACTCTATGTTATTATAAATAATCAATTATATTTATCGTTGTGGAAACACTGATCATCTTAATGATTTCTCACAATAAATATATATTTTTGATGACATGTTTTAAATAGGTTAAAATCCAATCTGCACTTTGTTAGAATATATAACAAATTGGACCAAGCTATATTTCTAACAAAGACAAATCATTATTTCTTCTAGATTTTCCAGAATTATTTTTTTTAAAGAAATTCAAAAGACTTTGAAATAAGATTCAAATTTGATTCTACAGATTTTCTAGATTTGACAGAATTTTGGGGGGGCTTTTAATCAAAATAAGTTTGAAGAAATATTTCACAAATATTCTTCATCGAAAAAACAGAAGCTAAAATGAAAAATTTAATTAAAATTTGTCATTATTCTTTAAAATAAAAAAATAAATTTACTTGAGCATTTAAATTGTCAGGAAAGAAGAGGAAGGAATTTTAAAAGGTCAAAAGGTATACAGGTATAATCTTAAAATCATTTTTAGGTTGTATTTTTTCTCTAAAATTGTCTTTCTGAAAGTTATAAGAAGCAAAGTAAAAAATAAATGAGTTTATTTAAACAAGTGAAGACCAAGTCTTTAAAATATTTTCTTGGATTTTCAAATTCTATTTTAGTTTTGTCTTTCTTAGAATTAAAAATGTCGAGCAAAGCGAGACCAGCTCGCTAGTAAATAAATCAGATTTAAAAAATAGAGGCAGCTCATTGGTAAGTGCTGCTATTTAAGATATTTTTAGAACAAGCTAGCGGGCGACTCATCTGGTCCTTACGGGCACCACGTTGGTGACCCCTGGTGTAAAGTCATTTTTAGATGGGACATCCTGAGGATAAAATAAATTTGGGGTCCTTTTTAAAATTGATACCAATTCTGCAAACAAGCGTTTGCTAGATAGATAGATAGACAGATAGATAGATAGATAGATAGATAGATAGATAGATGGTTAGATAGATAGATAGATAGATAGATAGATAGATAGATAGATAGATAGATAGATAGATAGATAGATAGATAGATAGATAGATAGACAGGGGTCACCAACGTGGTGCCCGCGGGCACCAGGTAGCCCGTAAGGACCCGATGAGTCGCCCGCTGGCCTGTTCTAAAAATAGCTCAAATAGCAGCACTTACCAGTGAGCTGCCTCTATTTTTTAAATTGTATTTATTTTCTAGCAAGCTGGTCTCGCTTTGCTCGACATTTTTAATTCTAAAAGAGACAAAATTCAAACAGAGTCTGAAAATCCAAGAAAATGTTTTAAAGACTTGGTCTTCACTTTTTTAAATAATTTCATTTATTTATTTACTTTGCTTCTTATAACTTTCAGAAAGACAATTTTAGAGAAAAAATACAACCTAAAAATGATTTTAGGATTTTTAAACACATATACCTTTTTACCTTTTGAATTCCTTCCTCTTCTTTCCTGACAGTTTAAATCAATGTTCAATTTTTTTTATTTTTTTTTTGGTAAAGAATAATAAGTACATTTTAATTTAATTCTTCATTTTAGCTTCTGTTTTTTCGACAAACAATATTAGTGAAATATGTCTTCAAACTTATGATTAAAATAAAAATAAAAATATTCTGGCAAATCCAGAAAATCTGTAGAATCAAATTAAAATCTTATTTTAAAGTCTTTTGAATTTCTTTAAAAAAAATTGTTCTGGAAAATCTAGAAGAAATAATGATTTGTCTTTGTTAGAAATATAGCTTGGTCCAATTTGTTATATATTCTAACAAAGTGCAGATTGGATTTTAACCTATTTAAAACATGTCATCAAAATTCTAAAATTAATCTTAATCAGGAAAAATTACTAATGATGTTCCATAAATTATTTTTTTAATTTTTTCAAAAAGATTCGAATCAGCTAGTTTTTCTCTTCTTTTTTTCAGTTTAATTTTGAATTTTAAAGAGTCAAAATTGAAGATAAACTGTTTAAAATTTTAATTTTCATTTTTTCGTGTTTTCTCCTCTTTTAAACCGTTCAATTAAGTGTTTTTTTCATCATTTATTCTCTACAAAAAACCTTCCGTAAAAGGAAAAAAAATGTACGGCGGAATGACAGACAGAAATACCCATTTTTTTATATATATAGATTTATTTATTAAAGGTAAATTTAGCAAATTGGCTATTTCTGGCAATTTATTTAAGTGTGTATCAAACTGGTAGCCCTTCGCATTATTCAGTACCCAAGAAGTAGCTCTTGGTTTCAAAAAGGTTGGTGACCCCTGATTTAGAGAAAATTAAATATAATCTGAGGGGTACACCAAAACACTTTGACTTGACTTGGGGCTGCATAACTAGTTAAATAGCTAAATTAAAGACACTATATGATAAACGTGACACTCACTGTTGACAATGACCTTTTTCACTTACCTCAACTCTACAAAAAACCTTCCGTAAAAGGAAAAAAAATGTACGACGGAATGACAGACAGAAATACCCATTTTTTACATATATAGATTTATTTATTAAAGGTAAATTGAGCAAATTGGCTATTTCTGGCAATTTATTTAAGTGTGTATCAAACTGGTAGCCCTTCGCATTAATCAGTACCCAAGAAGTGGCTCTTGGTTTCAAAAAGGTTGGTGACTTCTGATTTAGAGAAAATTAAATATAATCTGAGGGGTACACCAGAAAAATTTGCCTCGACCTGAGGCTGCTTAACTAGTTACATAGCTAAATTAAAGACACTATACGATAAACGTGACACTCACTGTTGACAATTAACTTTTTCACTTACCTCAACTCTACAAAAAACCTTCCGTAAAAGGAAAAAAAATGTACGGCGGAATGACAGACAGAAATACCCATTTTTTTTTATATATAGATTTATTTATTAAAGGTAAATTTAGCAAATTGGCTATTTCTGGCAATTTATTTAAGTGTGTATCAAACTGGTAGCCCTTCGCATTATTCAGTACCCAAGAAGTAGCTCTTGGTTTCAAAAAGGTTGGTGACCCCTGATTTAGAGAAAACTAAATATAATCTGAGGGGTACACCAAAACACTTTGACTTGACTTGGGGCTGCATAACAACTTAAATAGCTAAATTAAAGACACTATATGATAAACGTGACACTCACTGTTGACAATTACCTTTTTCACTTACCTCAACTCTACAAAAAACCTTCCGTAAAAGGAAAAAATTACGACGGAATGACAGACAGAAATACCCATTTTTTACATATATAGATTTATTTATTAAAGGTAAATTGAGCAAATTGGCTATTTCTGGCAATTTATTTAAGTGTGTATCAAACTGGTTGCCCTTCGCATTAATCAGTACCCAAGAAGTGGCTCTTGGTTTCAAAAAGGTTGGTGACTTCTGATTTAGAGAAAATTAGATATAATCTGAGGGGTACACCAGAAAAATTTGACTCGACCTGAGGCTGCTTAACTAGTTACATAGCTAAATTAAAGACACTATACGATAAACGTGACACTCACTGTTGACAATTAACTTTTTCACTTACCTCAACTCTTTTTTTCCCTTTGTTGTTGTTGTTTTTATTCAGTGACACTTCTCTGTTTTGTTTTTGTTGTTACTTTTTTTCCCCCTTTTACTTAGTTAATGTTATTTTCTATATACTTGTGGTGGGTGAAGAGGAGGGCAGTACATTGCTACCCACTATGACTGAAATGTAGGACGGGGGGGGGGGGGGGGGGGGGGAGGTGTTGTTATTTTACTCATAATATTTTTCTGTAATTTTGTATTTTTTTTTTGTATTTTTGTAAAAAAAAATGTATTTTTGGGGTGAAGGGACAGAAAGGGGTCTGTTTTCTCAGTACTTGTATTATAATTTCCCTATCAAATTAATTAATAAATATTATTTTTACAAATAAATAATAAAATATACAGTAGGCTTTATGCATATTTTTGCATGTTTTTTTTTTCTTGTTTTTTTTATACAAACAAATGGGGCTTTTTGAAAGTTTGCACTGTGTAAAAAAAATGGATTAATTGATCCAGATCCACTCCCTCCCCCCTTCTTGAGTGCAGCCCACCAGAGAGGAGTAGATAGCGGCGGAAGGGTCTGCTCCATAGGGGAAGTAGTTGGCGTAGTTCTGGCTGGCTGCAGCCGCCGCCGCGTAGGGGGATCCGGCGTACACGCCCAGAGCCGCGTTGAGCTCCGAGCGACTCCCCGTCAGCAGCCGGTTCTCGTAAGGCGGGCAACAGAAGGAGGCGGCGGCGGCGGCAGCGGCAGCGGCGGCTGCTGCCGCGGCCGCGGCGGAGGTGGAGTTCTGCGCCCCCGCCGTGGACCCGTCCGGTACCGACCTGGAAATCGAATCGCAGCAAGTCGTACTGGGGTTTGCCGACACGAAAAACTGCACAGAGAAAAATAAATGGTGGAGATTTTAGATTGAAAAAAAAAAACAACAACAAAAAAAAAACTTGACAGTTAGTTTGGAGCTTTTTTAAAAAAAATAAAAAAATAAAAACATTTTATTGAGGTAAGTAACTTTTGTAACAATTCCTGAAATGGGACAAAGTTTGGGGGGGATTTTGAATTTTCGAGTTCTGAACGGGACAAGCGGTAGAAAAATGGAAAGATGGATGGAATATATAATGCTTGTTTTCTTTTTTTTTATTAAAAGAAAGTGCTCAGACTTTAACCTCAGCAAAACATGTACCTTAAAACTAAAATGTAGAGATTTGATTGCGCGCCAGATTAGTGCGTGGTGCGTAATTACGCACGGCGCGCAATAGGTGACATTCATCACTATTGTCACCAAGGGGGGAGAAAAAAAGTTCATTCATAATTCAGCGTTATTGGACACGGGGTGCGTGTGTGTGTCAATATTCGGCACGACAACATCACGCGTGGAGAGGGGAGGAACACACACCGATCTAAGTTAAAGAAGAAGAAAAAAAAGTTATAAAAGAGACTTACCTGTGAGGTTGCATTGTAAGGATATCCAAATTGAGAGAAAGACATCTCGCCTTCTTTTGTAACCATCAGCAATATTCCTCCTCAAGCCTCGGATAGATCGATTGCTTCCCCCCCACAAAAAAAAAAAAAAAAAATCCACCTCAAATCCACGGGCATACACGCGTTTCCACACGGCCTTTCTTTTTTTTTCCACCCCCTTTCTCTCTTAATAATACATGACTTTCGCCACATATAGGAGGGAATAGGACTTGAAGACTGGCACCATGCTGCAGATTGTTTTATATGAATGAATAATCCCCCTCCTCTTCTAAGGATCTGAAATTAAGCGTCATTAAAGGGGAAAAAAATGTTGTTGTGGAAGGAGGCTTAAAGGATAACGAAAGACTTGCAAGATATGGACTGTGCTTGTGCTATTATTTGTGCCTCAATAGTTCTTTAGCATGCATCCATGCAAGGGGAGCTGCGTGACGTCACTGTAATCCCAGTGATGGGATAAAGTCTTTTTGCCAATCATGTCTAATACAAGGTTTTTTATTTATTTTTTAAAGATGCACAGATAGTGAGGCTAGGGCACTAAAATTAGGGGAAAAAAACAATGTCATTGGATACAAAATGTTTTATTTTCATGTTCAAGTTATTGATATGTATTAATGATGAGAACAGGAATGTTTTTTTTTTGTTTTTTTGTTTTTGTTTTTTGGCAGGCCAGTAACGCAGTGATTGATGTCTCTCTGGGGACCTGCGTGACCACGACGCGCCTGTGCGTAATTGTGTCAATTAACGAATGCTCCACGCCCCGTGTTTAACTTGCAGGAGCCGAGTGAAAATATGCCTGGGAGGTGAAATCTGAAAAAAAAAAAAAATGCAGTAATTAAATATTAGAGTGGATGAGTGGGGGAGGTGAGGATTGCTTTTTAATTGAATGATGCTCAGTTGGAAGGATGGCAAAGTGAAATGAAGCTTTATTAAATCACCAGTAAACATTTTTTTTCTTCTTATATGGCTTTTTAATCATTAGATGCAATCACGTGACCCAGATACTTGTCCAAAAAAACCAACAATAAAACAGGTGGACTTGGCTGATTCTTCAGGTCAAGAATGGTGTTATTTACCCTCCTCCCCCCTAGTCCCTGGAGACGCACCTGCAGTTATAGTCTCTCTCTTCGGGGGGCGCTAAAGAGTCACGTCTAACAGGAAAGAAGGGGAGAAAGAGAGAGAGAGAGATCCCTGTCAGATAAGAAGACTCCTAGGGACACGTCATTAGGTACATCTTGCAAAATCAAGTCCATCTATTGCAGGGGTAGGGAACCTATGGCTCGCGAGCCAGATGTGGCTCTTTTGATGACTGCATCTGGCTCTCAGATAAATCTGAGCTGACACTACTTAACACAAAAAGTAATGAATAATTCCACTTGTAATCACAGTGTTAAAAATAACATTAAAAATATAAAAATGCTCATGCATTTGAATCCATTCATCCTTTTTTCTACCGCACCAGTTCAAGAAGTTGCCTTAAGGGTAAGAAATAATTTATTTATTATTGGTTAGGGTAGGGCTAGCCCTCTTGGGGGTTCTTCAACAAGGCCCAGGTGGGCAATTTACACACCTGTCGCTGATTTCGAGGCCGGTCCTGGCAACACCCCGCTTCGCTGCAGACCCGCAGGCCACGCCCCCTCCTAAGTTAGCTTCAGAATAACAACGTTATTACAAAGAATGAAAGACCTATTATACTTTAGAAATGTTGGTCTTAATTAAAAATGCCCAGTTTTAGTTGTGTTCAGTGTTAAAAATATATTATATGGCTCTTACGTAAATACCTTTTAAAATATTTGGCTTCTTTGCTCTCTCAGCCAAAAAAGTTCCCGACCCCCGATCTATTGGTTTGACTCAGTAATGAAAATAATGCTTGTTTTTGATTGACAGTGTCTGAAGGGTACTAATTGAGCAAAATGTGAATTGTTGTGATTGTAGTTTAGAATACAATAGAATACAATAGAATAGAAAGTACTTTTTTGATCCCTGGGGGAAATTCAGCACCACAGTTCGCTCACAATAGACAATAATAATAATAATAAATAATATATAGCACATATTAAATATGTAATATATAATATATGAATAGTATAAATATATTCTACATATATTCTACATTTAAGTGCAGTCAAGGAACATATACATTATACAGTCTGATGGCTGTCGGTATGAAGGACCTCCTGTGTCGTTCCGTGTTGCATTTAGGGAGTCCGAGCCTTCCACTGACTGTGCTCATTCTCTCCGCAAGGTGCGAGTGTTGTGGGTGGGAGGTGTTATCCATAATGCTTAGGAGTTTTGCTGGACTTTTCCTCTCTGACACCACCACCAGAGAGTCCAGCTCCACTCCCACCACGTTACTGGCCTTCTCTACCAACTTGTCCAGTCTGTTTGTGTTTGCATGGCTTACTGCAGTGTGCCACAGTAAGAGCTGTGTTTATTATTATTGTACGGTTTTTATAATTGAGCTGATCTCGTACGTATACGAGGTCGGATTTAGCATTTTAGGACCCAAGTTCAAAGTCACATAACAGGCAGTGTATATGGGACTTTTAAAGTTAAAAAGTACCAATGATTGTCACACACACACACCAGGTGTGGCGAAATTATTCCCTGCATTTGAACCATCACAATTGATTACCCCCTGGGAGGTGAGGGGAGCAGTGGGCAGTAGCGGTGGCAGCGCCCGTTGATCTAACCCCCCAATTCCAGTCTTTGATGCTAAGCGGTAATGGGTCCCATTTTTATAATCTTTAGTATGACTCGGCTGGGGTTTGAACTCACAACCTACCGATCTCAGGGCGGACACTCTAACCCGTAGGCCAGTGGTTCTCAGCCTTTTTTTCAGTGATGTACCCCCTGTGAAATTTTATTTAATTCAAGTACCCCCTAATCAGAGCAAAGCATTTTTGGTTGAAAAAAAGAGATAAAGAAGTAAAATACAGCACTATGTCATCAGTTTCTGATTTATTAAATTGTATAACAATTAAAATATTGCTCATTTGTAGTGGTCTTTCTTGAACTATTTGGAAAAAAAGATATAAAAATAACAAAAAACTTTTTGAAAAATAAACAAGTGATTCAATTCTAAATAAAGATTTCTACACACAGAAGTAATCATCAACTTAAAGTGCCCTCTTTGGGGATTGTAATAGAAATCCATCTGGATTCATGAACATCATTCTAAAAATATCTTCACAAAAAAAAAAATCTTTAACATCAATATTTATGGAACATGTCCACAAAAAATCTAGCTGTCAACACTGAATATTACATTGCTGCATTTATTTTCACAGTTTATGAACTTACATTCATATTTTCTTGAAGTATTATTCAATAAATATATTTATAAGGGATTTTTTAATTGTTGCTATTTTTAGAATATTTTTGAAAAATCTCATGGACCCCTTGGCCTACCTTCAAGTACCCACAGGGGTACGCGTACCCCCATTTGAGAACCGCTGCCCTAGGCCACTAAATAGGTTATTTTGCTGCTAAAGTTGAAAAATTTCTCTCCAATAAAAAGAGAAAGATATGTAGCGGATTTTAGTAATGCATGTATTTTAATTACGGCTGTCAAAATGAACGAGTTAACGAGTGTGATTCATCACAAAAAATATCACATTAATCATGTACACACTTAGATTGATCGTGCATTTTATTTTGACCACTTTTACCTTAACCCAAGGGTCGGCAACCCAAAACGTTGAAAGAGCCATATTGGACCAGAAATACACACATAAAAAAAAAATCTGTCTGGAGCCGCAAAAAATTAAAAGCCTTATATAAGTTTTATAATGAAGGCAACACATGATGTAAATGTCTATATTAGCTATATTATCCTACTATCAAAAGGACTTTAAAAGTCTTGTATAAGTCTTAGTCTTATAATGAAGTCAACACATGATGTAAGTTTCTATATTAGCTATGTTAGCCTACTATCAAAATTACTTTAAAAGTATTATAATGAAGGCAACACATGATGTAAGTGTCTATATTAGCTGTATTAGCCTAGTATCAAAATGACTGCAGCTGCAGGCTGCAGCAAATCTTCAATGACAGACATGTTGAAATTTAATATTTATTTTACACGTTTTTACAACATTGGAAAACATTAGTATAACGTAGGCTTCTCAGAGGGGGAAATAACTCCTCTGAATTACTGGCTTATAAAGGCCAAAGGTATAGATGTGTGTGTTCAAGTTAAAGGAAACGGCGGGCTGTCTTCTTCGAATGGATTTATAAAAATCTATGCAAGCTGGGTTACGTTTGCTGTGGTCTGGAACAACATGGCACACAAACAACTATCAGAAATGCAGGCAATATTACGTACCGATAATGTGTCATGGGAAGCGCAGATATAAATGAAATACACGGAGGACATAGGAAATTAAAAGAGCTCAAAATGCCACAGCATAACGCACAGCATAAAAAGATTGGTGGACAAAATGAGACAAAAAAGAAGTGACAAAAAATATGTATTTCTATAGTATCATTGAAGAAATGTATACATGTAAACAGACTTAGTAAAATTAGTAACACAAAACGGCGCTCGCCAAATACTCTCATCAGAGAATCATGTTTAATATAAACAGTGGGATTTTTAACAATTAGGGAGGTTTGTGTCATGTTTGTCCTTCAGAAACCCTATTATAACAAAATTATATTTTTCCTCCGTCTTTTTGAAAAAAAATGTTCCTCCATGACATTCTGACAATAAAACTGCATTTATGTACTAATATTGGGGATTTTTTATAAAGCACATTTTAGTCATGCAAACAAGTAATCACCTGTGATGAATCATGATTAATCCCGTGATTAATCACGTATTTTCTGGGCCGCAGGGCGCACCGAATTATAAGGTGCACTGCAGAGAAATGGTCTATTTTTTATCTTTTTTCATATATAAGGCACACTGGATTATAGGTCGCATTAAAAGGAGTCATATTAATATAATATATTTTCTAAATGTGAAACACTTCCTTGTGGTCCTACATAACATGTAATGGTGGTTCTTTGGTCAAAATGTTGCATAGATTATGTTTTACAGATCATCTTTAAGCCGCTTTCTGACAGTCGCTTCAGGATACGCCGTTTTGTGGGCGGTCTTATTGTACATGGCTCACCGTCGCCGTGTCTTCTCCCCGTCATCTTTGTTGCAGCGGTGTAGCGTGCAAGGACGGGAGTGGAAGAAGTGTCAAAAGATGGCGCCAACTGTTTTAATGACATTCAGACTTTACTTAAATCAATAAAAGAGCAGCGTCTCCTCATCCGGAAACAACAACAAGACAACAAGACCACAAAACATCCGTCCGGAACTGTCTAACACCTAAAGTTCCTTAGGTAAATAATGTAAATTCACTACACCGGTAAGTGTTAGCGCTTTCATGGCGAGTTTACTGACAGATATAAGTTAAAACTTTACATTACTTTATATTAGAAATGCCAACAGCGGAGTATGAATGTCCAATGACAAGAAAATACAGAAAAAGAAAAAGCTTATCGACTCTGGTGTCGCACGGACTACAAAGGCGGAACTGTGCAATTTTGCAGGACTTATACAGATCCCAAATACAGATCAGCAGGTACCAGAAGGTAAGAAAATTTGCTTTTGCATAATATTGCGAAACAAAACGGCAGATAATGTTTTACCTTATGCACACACCATAATAATACTTGTATGTTTAATGCGCCGACAATCCATCAAGCGGTTCGGCTTCATAGCTTACCAAAGTCGTACTTAAAGATTTTGAAAGATGTTAAAGCGCCATGTGTAATGTTCTGTATTTTCAATGGAACATACACAATGTTGGTCTTGTTTACTTGAGTCATATTGCTATCTTTGTGCAGTCTACACATATCTCTTATGTTTGACTGCCATCTACGGGTCACACTTATCATTAAACCATGTACCAAATAAAATTGTTTTGAAGTCGGTAAACAAAACCAGAATTATTCCTTACATTAGGCACACTGTCGAGTTTTGAGGGGGAAAAAATGATTTTAAGTGCACCTTATAGTCCGGAAAATAAGGTAATCCAAATTCCAAAATCATTGATTAAAAAATTAAGCATTTGGAACATCTAATTTTAACACTTTAGCGGATTAAAATGTTTATGATATACACACTTTATATAGTCAAGGTAGGGCGGACTATATCACTTGACACTGTGTAATGATCCTAATATGAAAGAATCGTCCTTTCTGGTGCTTGGTGCAGTGTTACATAGGCGATTACGCGGCGAGAGAAAGTTGGAGCAAGCAAAATGTAATTGCTTGGCTGGTGGTCGATGCATTTCTACAAGGGCATCCATGATGGCCCAAGTGCATATGGACACCCTCATGCATAATGCATGGCCAGCAGTCGTTTCCCTGAATCTGGCCCAAATGAACACCTAATTGTGGCGGAAGACTGACCACTGTGCCCTTCCTTCTCCACACGGTGTGGCATCTTCACAATGACACAACTCCTTTTTACCACTGCCTCAAAGTCTTAATCACTTCGTCCTGGTATTGTGTTTGAGGTTGGTTTAAGTCATCTTCATGTCAAGTTTAGAGCTACAACGACAAAGTAGGAGTAGCACACACACAATATGCATTTCAGGACAACAACAACAACAAAAAGTAAATTGGATGAAATGCAGCAAATATTGCGCAAAATCCTGTACTTTTACACCACAGTTCAAATACAACAGACGTGGTTAAAAGTGTATATTTGATTGCATTTCGACTGGCCTTTTTCTATAGCATAAGAAAGAGTGACTAGTACCGCTTTTATTTTGCCAATAACTGCATGTCCAATCATACTTGCCAACCCTCCCGATTTTCCCGGGAGACTTCCGAATTTCAGTGCCCCTGCCGAAAATCTCCCGAGGAAACCATTCTCCCAAATTTCTCCCGATTTTCCAACAATATTGGGGGCGTGCTTTAAAGGCACTGCCTTCAGCGTCCTCTGCAACCTGTCGTCACGTTCGCTTTCCATACAAACAGCGTGCCGGCCTTGTCCCATAATACAGTATATGCGACTTTTAAACTCACATAAGTGAATGCAAGGCATACTTGATCAACAGCCATACAGGTCACATTGAGGGTGGCCGTATAAACAACTTGAACACTGTTTAAAATATGTGCCACACTGTGAACCCAGACCAAACAAGAATGACAAACAGATTTCGGGGGAACAACCGCACCATAAAACAAAAAAAACACAACAGAACAAATACCCAGAACCCCTTACAGCACAAACCCTTCCGGGAAGCTACAACATACACCCCCGCTACCACCAAACCCCACCCCCACCAACCCCGCCTGCCTCAAACCCCCCCTCCCCATCTCCCAGATTCGGAGGTCTCAAGGTTGGCAAGTATGTGACCAGTAATGCTGAATAATGTGCTGTCGGTCATCATGGGAAGGGTTGCCTGCAGCATGACCTCAAGGATGCAGAAAGCGGCAGGTGGAATGCAGGTAAAAGTACAAAATAAGGTTAGTGCAGCGAGGGAGTGCACAAGAACAAAACTTGTTCGGGGAAACAACATGTCTCTGTCGAGTACCACTGACAAAGTACTACCTCAGCAAGCACAAGACGTTAAAACATCGTTGAGAACTTGTTGAATTAGGTCCTTATATTGAGCACCTCAAATATAACGTTGAAACAACATGCTTGTTGACGCCGTTTAATCAATAATGGGTTCTGACGTTGATTTTACAATTGAAATTTGGTAATTTCCCAACCAACAACGGGATCCAACGTTAGACACCAACGTTGTCTCAGTCCTATACAATGGACAGTTCTGGCATATTGTCGTGATCCTTGGTCCGGGTCATGTTTTTGTGTTTTCTGTTAGTTTTTGGACTCCTTTGGTTCCTGTTTGTTTTGGTTGCCATGGTAACTCATTGTGTTCACCTGTCTCTGTTTGGTGCTCGCCTGCTTCCCGAGCACTAATCAGAGGCAGTATTTAAGCTTGTCTTTGCCAGTCAGTTGGCTGGTGACATTGTTCTTTTCTTGCTCTGTGCTGACTTGTTTCATGCCTTGCTATAGTTTTGACGTTTCATGGTCTTTTCTTGCCACAGTAAGTCTTGCTTATTTCATGCAATTCCATAGCTAATGCTATTTGTTTCATGCCATAGTTTAGTGAGGTTCATGACCATAGTTTCATGTTTTATGCCCTAAGTATTTTGCCTTAGCTTCTCTTGTGAACGGCACACTTTCCTTTTGTTTTGGTTCCTATCATTTCTGCTGTGTAGGATAACATGATTATTAAATATGTTCCTACCTGCAAGCCTTGTCCGGAATAGTCGGTTTGCATCCCGGGAGAACAAAATATGTATATATATATATATATATATATATATATATATATATATATATATATATATATATATATATATATATATATATATATATATACATATATACATATATATATAGCCTATACACATATATGTGTACATATTATTTTATAATAATATAATGGATATATAATTGGATATTGGATAATTGTTAAATTTGTACTTCTAACTTGTTTACTTTTCTAACAACTTTCTTAAAGTTTTGTAATCCATCCCAAATATTAAGCAGCTCTGATGCGGCAAACATTGATAAGTGTGAAAAGTGTTTTTCATTTTCCCCGATTATGCTTTGTAATGCATTTAAATAGGTGTCATTTTGAATTTTTTTATGGTGCATGGACGTTTTTTTTATAATGTCCACAAGCTACAGTGAGTAGGTTTGTGTGATGTGTCACCATGTCTGTTGACATTTTGTGTTGGTTGGATTTTTAATGTTTCTTTTGCACCATGACAAGGGAAGGTCGTTTGCATTGGGTCATATAAGTGAATGCTGCGCTTGTTACTATTCAGAGCATAATTAATGGTCACAGCTCTACAAGACAATGACGTAACAGCAGTATCAACCCTATTTTACGGCCATTCTCCCTGCTGGTAAAATTCCTTATTAATGTCATGAGAGTCTCAGGAGCCAAATTGAAGGCGTCCGGGGGCCGTAGTTTGAACACCCCTTTTCTCTGAGGTAATAGCGCTTCATTTGTCACCCAAAATAGCACAATATGTTTTTTTTTATTTTTTTAATATTGCTTATCGCAGTTTTTTTAAATTGTTATCGGATTATATGTGTAATGCTATAACTGATATTTATCACGCACACCTAATGTCAACATACTTTGTTTGCTAAGTGGCACTATATTGTTTTTTTATTTTTGTTTATTTATGTAATGGCACAGTGGGAAAAGAAGATAGCACAGAGGCAGGGACGTCGTTAGCTTGCAGCGTGTATATTAAAATATATAAATTAAGTGTGTTACTAATCAGAATGTGACCATATGTAGCGATTATATGTGGAGTGTTACCGGATGGTGTGGAAGGTGCATGTTGAGATCGGTGCGGAAGTCCAGAAAAGGCAAGCAGGCTCGGAGGCGAGGCGTCGTTGTCCGGGGGCTGGAGTGAGGTCGAGTTACAGGAAGGCAGTCTAGAGGGGATGCGAGGAGACCGGACACACAGCTCAAAACCAGGGGATGACGAAAGGACGCTGTATGACGACACAGGACAGGACACAATGAGCACAACGGAGGGGAAACGCAAAGAGCGAGGAAGCTAAAGACGTGCAAGACCGACTTTACAGGTACATGTAGCTACGTTCTGGCACTGGAACGCAGGACGCGCTCGCTTATGAAGGCAGGGGTCTCATCAGCGTCAGGTGTGTGGATTGAAGAGTGAGTGCGGCGGTGCGGCTGCTGCAGGAGAAAAATGCCAGTGAGAGGGGGCAGGTGTTTTCCCCGTAACAATGTATCTATTTTTGGTAACAATATATTCTATTTCAGGGATTCTAAAACTGTGGTACGCTTACCACTAGTAGTACAAAGGCTCCATCGTTGGTACACCTATCACGCCTGTAAGATTATGTTTTGTTTTTTGCCATGTTTGGTCAGGTTATGTTTATTTTTTTGGACATTTAGTTCTGTCTTTGCACTTCCTGGTTTGTTTTCGTCTCCATGCCAACCCATTAGTTTCACCTGGTCTCCTAGTCACGTCCCTGTCCCCAGCCTCACACCTGTTTTCACTAATCATCACAGCTGCTATTTAAGTCATTCTTTTTCTGTCTTCATCCTTGCATCTTCACACCCTACCCATGCTGTTCCTACCTTCATGCCCTCGTCCGCAGGTCCATGTCGTGTAAGTTTTTGTTTATAGTTCATAGTTAATTGCCTTGGTGCTAAGTCTTTTGTTTATGTCCATAGTTTATGCCATAGTGTTTGTTTCCATAGCCAAGCTTTGTACCTCCTTGTGAGCGCCATTTGTTTGTTTTTTGTTAGTTATAGTGTTAAAATAAAATATATACTCACATTCACGTCTCGCTCGTGCTAACTTCCCTCTGCGTTGGAGAAACAATCCACGTCCAAGTCATTGTTTGACAGCACCAAAGAATCACCTAATTAAAGTACAGTGTTTTATTTCTATATTCAAATACAGTGTTACTGTTCAAATTGTGTGTAGTGTTACAGTGGCCAAACTATTAAATATGCTAGTTAAAACCCCTGCCTCGTTTTAATGAATACTTAGGCCTACTACGCTACTGTATTGGTCAATATGGTTGGGCTTGGAGGACTTTCTGAGGTGGTACTTGATGAGAAAAAACTGCTGTATTTGACAACCCAATAAAGGTCGTCACAGTCTATACACTGTCAGTCGTGTTGCCCAAGTACAGGATACTGTTCCGTCTGATCTGCTGGTGTCTAATGAGGCTGAGTGATGCCGGCCTCTTTCATTAAAAGTATCCCGGCGCTGAAAAGAAAATACCGGAAAGGTTAAGTCAACACTCAATAGCTCCCAACACCCCCTTCTCCTATTTAATACGTTTCCTATGCTGACTTAATGAACCGCGCCAAGCCTTTTATGGGCTTTTTCATCAAATAAAAGGGGAGGCGCGTATGAAATGGTAATAAGCGCACACCGGGAAGGAAGGAGAGAGTGGAAGGGGACGGTATGAGACGAGCTGCACCTACACCTGGACGTGTGTGATCTCATTACAGCCTAAATTGCTATGCACCAAAAAAAAAATATATATATATATATTAGTCACCCTGCACACACTCACACAGCTGAATGGTGAAGGCTTGGTCTAAATTAGCCGAAATAGAAAGAGAAGTAATAATTATTCAAGTTGTCACACCAGTGGCCTGTTAATGCTAAGACAAACAATCTGCGAGGCGTGTGAATAATTACATCACACACAGAGGGAGTCATCCAAACCAATAACGAGGGTGTGACATCATTAGGACCGTCTCCATAAATCAATCGGCAACAAAGGGATAAAAGACAATGAGTGCGTCGACAACTTAGTCGCTTTGATGACACGCCGTATATAAATCTGTTCATTTCGACTTTCTCTCGAAACAAATCAGCACATGAGCAAAGAGGCATGATTCGTGTTTCATTTGTAGCCCTGTCATGGTGACGGCTTGTAGTCTCATGTTTAACTCAAACAAACCCAAGGCACTTTGTGTTGGGAGCCGTGCATCCCAGAGGCCCTCGGGGGCTCCTCATGGGAGAAGGTGAGAAGAGACAAGCGCATGGAGAGAAAGGGGATGGGGGCGGGTGTTGTTGATGCACTAGTGTGGGATGTTTGTGTGGTAGAGTCCCCCTTCAGGCTCTACTGGAAAAGCTATCATTGGTGGTGTCAGGGATTTGTAGCTTGTCTCACTCATACACACACACACACACACACACACACACAAACACACACACACACACACACACACAAACACACACACACACACACACACACACACACACGCACACACACACACACACACACACGCACGCACACACACAAAACTGCAAAGAGGGGACTTTAGTTTCCGGTCATTTAGAAAAAATTCAAAAGAATATAAAATGTACTTTTCAGAATTTTTACCATAATATTTCTGGAAATGTACCTTTAGATTAATTTGAAAGAAATTGCCAAAAGGAAACTTGGATCAATGAGTGATGTTAACCTATCTAAGTGTTTCATGACATTCTTTCAAAAAAATTCAATTTTACCTAGAGTGTTATTTTTATTTAAACACATTTCTGCACAGCATTTTTAATCAAATGAATCATATTAATAATAATAATGGATAATTAGGGCTATCAAAATGTATGATAATAATGAGTTAATTCTAAGTGCATGCGTCTTGAATCCTTTTTGACCCTCAGGACATTCGGTAGTGTGAAAAAATGTAATGGCATCCAGTTTCTGTCAGGCCACAAGCGGGAAAATAGCGAGCAGAAATCACAATTTTTCCACAAATGTAAATGTTTTCCAATACACATTAAGAGTGATCCAAAACACTGCAATGTAGTTTACAAACGGCCTTGGCATGGCCACCCTACTCACAGTACCCTGCGGGTTTGAAATGAAAATGTGAATAAACATTTATATCATCATATTCTAGTGAGCATTTAAGAAAATTAGTGTAGTAGATGCTAGTGAAGTGAATTAATCAACTCATATTATGTTCTGCATACGGTGAATGTTCATATTCATCTTGGAGAAAGCAAACCTTCAAGTTTAATTAAACAGTGGTATTCCAGTTTGAGCACATCATAAGATAAGGCCCCTTAGTTTGATATTCGCAGGTGGATTGGATCACTTCTTGTAGGAAAAAGGCCCTAATTGGGACTTCGGAATGCAAAAGTGATAACAATATCCTTGAGAAGAAACTACCTGTCCAACTTTGATTGATTGATTCATTGAAACTTGTATTAGTAAATTGCACAGTACAGTACATATTCCGTACAATTGACCACTAAATGGTAACACCCGAATAAGTTTTTCAACTTGTTTAAGTCGGGATCCACGTTAATCAATTCAAGGTTACTCAATGCCAACATTTAAGTTATGACTTAAAGCAGATGTTTTCGAGATATTTACACACAAACATCTCCTTTTATGGTCAAGATGTGCTCTCCTGACATAGCGCCCACACACACAGACAAGTGAGGAGACCTCCATGTTTTGACGTCCGGTTACTGCAAACCTGTTTAAATGACGCTGGCTTGTAATGAAGCAAATTTTTTGTTCAGCAAAGCGTCTCAGACAACTCTTTTGATCGTCCTACTGCCCGGGAGGGGCCAACAAGACCAGAAATACTCTTCACTAGCGAGCAATTAGCAGTGCTAAATTTGTGGTAGCAATTAGGGATGCTAGTTTCTAGTTAAAGATTAGCAGTGCTAGTTTTCATCTAGAGATTAGCAGCACTCGTTGCCAGCTCGCGATGAGCAGTGCTAATTACTAGCTAGCGATTAGCATGACTAGTTTCAGCTATCGATTAGCAGTGCTAGTTACTAGTTAGTGATTATCAGTGCTACTTTCCAGCTAGCGATTAGCAGTGCTCGTTTGTACTGTATTATTTGAATGTCTTGGTATTGCACAACAACAAGGTACCTATAGCACCAGTTTATTTGAAAACATGATTTTATAATGGATATATAAATAAGGAGTCCCTGCTCTATCTCTTCATCAGTTTAGAGGTCCTTGGCCTGAAAAACGTTGAAGAGCCCCCGGCATTGAAGAAAACAGGTCCCAAAAAATGTCCTCACTAGGTTTATACAGAATGACATCTGCGTTCTAAGAACTCTGTCTTATTAATAATTCCCAGAGCCCAAAAAGAGTCTGCGGGCTATAGATCGTTTTCTATCCAGCCTCCAAGTTAAAGTTGAAGTACCAATGATTGTCACACACACACACTAGGTGTGGTGACATTTGTCTTCTGCATCCGACCCATCCCCCTGTTCACCCCCTGGGAGGTGAGGGGAGCAGTGGGCAGCAGCGGTGCCGTGCCCGGGAATCATTTTTGGTGATTTAACCCCCAATTCCAACCCTTGGTGCTGAGTGCCAAGCAGGGAGGTAATGGGTCCCATTTTTATAGTCTTTGGTATGACTCGGCCGAGGTTTAGACTCACAACCTACCGATCTCTGGGCGGACACTCTAACCATGAGGCCACTGAGTAGGTGCTCTAGAAGAAAGTAAGTACTCTAGAATGCCCTACAGTTAAAAATGCTACCTCAGTAGAAGCATTTAAGTCCCATCTTAAAACAAATTTGTATACGCTCGCGTTTAAATAGACCCCCCCCCACCTTTAGACCAGTTGATCTGCCGTCTCTTTTCTGCTCTGTCCCTATCTCGTGCGTGGTGAGATTATCAGGTGACCACAAATAATTCGCTTGTCGGGACCCGGGGTGGACCCCTCCTCTGTACATCAGTTGGGGGCGTCTCTGCGCTGCTGACTTGTCTCCACTCAAGATGATCCTCTGCTGGCCCCACTATGGACTCGACTCTCACACTATTAACTAGATCCACTCGACGTCCGTTGTAGCGGTCGCCCGAGGGGGGGGTTGTCAATTGCACAAGCAGTCTTACAAGATCACACGCTGTTAGAATAATTATGTATATATTATCACACAACTGTTATGCTTAAGGGCCATTGCTATAATTATTAATTGTGTTGAAGTGGTATTTTTCTTTGTCTGTGCCCAGCTGGCAATCCAAAAGATTGCAAGCCAGTCTCGTATCAGTGTCTGTGTCCAGGAACGGCCTTCTAACTTCCAAGGCCGAACACCGCCGTGATGCAGACCCAGCAGAGACAAGGCGATATCACCAGTGTCAACACATTTACAATCCTTGTATAATCATATATTGTGCCTAACTGGAGCTGTCAAGATTAACCCCTTCTCTCAGGGACAGCTTCAGAGATGTAACCAGGGACCTCTCAAATAAATAGAGGAAGCACGCGGGCTGGACTTTTGGAACGTAGTTTGGATCTGTAACTAGAAATAAAGTACTATCTAATCTAGAATACAGCCCAGGACACGTGTCTCGTCATTGAGCCAAATTGAACTCTGTCTCTGCATGATTCCTTGCATCTCGTCTGTTCAATAGATGTCATCAGTGTTTGAACCTGACACACGCAACATGCTAATAGTACACACAATTATAGACTGTAGTTTCATACGCTGTTTAACGGCTGTATTTGGATCTCAGTAGATCAGGCCCTTAGTGTCAAAAAGGGCCAATTATTTTGTCCACCCTTGTCCAGTATAACATACTACTGTAATCATCTAAAATTGCTCTTTTATTCACAGCATGGTAGTGTGCGTTCACAGCAAAATAATACATGCCTAAAGCACATTTTATTGATTTATTCTGTCAAACGTGATCTAAGTCTCGACACATACGTGCTTGCTTTCACTCACGTGGGACAAACATCAAGCTTCTGAACTTTCCGTGGAACTTTTAAACATGTGTTTAATGTTACATTGATGATATTGAAATCGACGCTGCAATGCAGGATGAAACATGCACAATTAATAATAATAAACAAAAAAACACCAAAAGCCCATCCAAATTCACTGCAAAACATGGATGAGGCCGAGAACAAAAGATCCAAAACAATCCTTTCTTTAGGAAAAACATCTCACTGTCAAGTCGGCGAGGATTAATCCACCACGGTTGCCCGCCCCCTCCTCCAGTTGCCCTCCATAATCCGCACCCAAAAACTTTTAGTGGAGCTTTTCAAAACAATTCATGCAAGCAAACATCTCACAGGGTTATTTGTATTGGCACCACTCTACAGTACACATGATAGAACCAGGACCAGATGGGGCTTGGCCTTTTCTGTCCTTGCATGCTGCATCTCAAGTCTCTAAAACGTAAGAGTAACATTTCTTACTCACCTTTTTCACAATTTGTTGGGTGAATTTATGGAATATGAGAATGAAATTGTAGAAGGAATCTATAAATTCATATGCCCTCTAGCCTGAATTTGACCAAAAATTTAACAACAACAACTACAAAAAAAATGCCCGTAAAAGTAATGCAAAATCGTGGTGCAGTCGTACCTCAATTCATGATATTAATTGGTTCTGTGTTGGAATTCTTAACTCAAATCAACGTCTGCCATTGAAATGTATAGAAAAAAATTGAATCGATGCTTGGTTTCCCCAAAACATTGCAATTTTAACATGGAACATGCCTTTTTAAAAGAAATACAAACTGTTCTAAAAAAAATATTCTGTAAAAACAATACAATAAAATGTACTATTAACAACTACAGTAGATTGTAACTCTTTAGTATGGGGAACATATTCTAAGTAACTTATTTATTATTAGAGTTATTTGGACACTAGGGGAACATAATAGGGTTAGGGTTACTAATAAGCAATAATTCTGAGGTTATTGAGGGAAGACTATTAGTTAATGGCTTACTGGTTGAATAATAAGGCCATGCAGAATAAGGCATTAATAAGTATTTAATAATGAATAATTAAGAGTCAATGTGTATCTAATTTGCATGTTAATAACCAACCAATTAATGGTGACTTTGTTCAAAAGCAATGTAATAATAATATGCAGTATATACCTTGAAAAATACATTGGTATCTCCCTTTTCCATATTTTCAAGAATAAATGTTCTTTTTAGATATTACCGTATTTCCTTTAAAACCTCTTCTCACTCCTGCTCTTACCAAAGAAATGCGGTAAAAGTAAGAATGCGCTAATTATTTTAAAACTTCTTCTCACTCCGGCACTTACCAAAGGCATGCAGTAAAAATGTTAGTGTGATATAAGCTTAGGACCTTAAATCCTACTGATTAGCTCCTAATCTTCTTCCCTTAATTTGATTTCAAATTACCAGTATTGAAATCAGCCCCCTCCATTTTGAAAATGATGACAGGGGAAGTGTCTCTCATGACGTCACGAGTTTGACCAGGCGGTAATACTAAGCATGCGCTAATTATTTTGCGAAGCTAGTTTGACCCGGCAGTAATTCAAGGCAGGCGCATACTATATGCCCTGCGGCAACTCAAGGAAATACGGTATTTTAACATTTTATCCTGATAGTCAATTAATATTGGCCATCATTCTCAGCACTGTCCTTCACACTTACGTTCTTCCTTCCCAAGGTTGGAAAGACAAAGTTATGTCGATCTCTATATTTGCTACGCCAACTAATGAAAGGAACGCTCGTAAGTCAAATTTTTGCTTATAAATTGAAGCACACCAATTAGCTTAGAGACAACTCTTATTTCAAAACACTCTCAAGTTGGGACACTCTTAAGTTGAGGTATCACTGTATCAGCATTCAGTTCAGCAAGCATTAAGCGTGCTTTTTCTTTGTCCTGTTGGTGCTTTGGCGAACCAGGCCTCACGCTTAAAACAGTAATACTCCCAACCCAGCAGGCACAAGACATTGAAACAAAGTTGAGAACTTGTTGAATTAGGTCCTGACGTTGAGCAACTCAAACCTAACGTTGAAACAACATACTTTTTGACAACGTTCAATCATTGTTGTGTCTGACGTTGATTTGACCATTGACTTTGGGGCATTTTCCAACCATTATTCTACAACAACATGCTTTTTGATAACGTTTGTTCATTGATTAATTGATTGAAACTTTTATGAGTGGATAGCACAGTACAGTACATATTCCGTACAATTGACCACCAAATGGTAACACCAGAATATTTTTTTCAACTAGTTTAAGTCGGGGTCCACGTAATTCAATTCATGGTACAATCAAATTGTTGTAACGTTGATATGACAATTAAAATTTGGTCATTTCCCATCCAACCACTTGGATCCAACTTTACACATCAATGTTGTCTCACTTTACAATACAACTATTTTGCAATGTTGTTTCAAAGTCTGTTTTACAGGACTTGTATTTACTGTACAATCTTTCTGTGCTGAATTTGCATGTTCTCCCCGTGACGGCGTGGGTTCCCACTCCGGCTTCCTCCCGCTGCCAAAGACATGCACCTGGGGATAGGTTGATTGGTAACACTAAATTGGCCCTAGTGTGTGAATGTGAGTTTGAATGTTGTCTGTCTATCTGTGTTGGCCCTGTGAGGAGGTGGAGAATTGTCGAGGGTGTACCCCGCCTCCGCCCAAGTGCAGCTGGTACAGGCTTCAGCACCACCCGCGACCCTAAAAGGGACAAGCGGTAGAAAATGGATAGATGGATGGATGTATTAAAGGCCTACTGAAATGAGATTTTCTTATTCAAACGGGGATAGCAGGTCCATTCCATGTGTCATACTTGATCATTTCGCGATATTGTCATATTTTTGCTGAAAGAATTTAGTAGAGAACATCGGCGATAAAGTTTGCAACTTTTGGTCGCTAATAAAAAAGCCTTCCCTTTACCGGAAGTAGCAGACGATGTGCGCGTGACGTCACAGGTTGTAGGGCTGCTCACATCCTCACATTGTTTGTAATCATAGCCTCCAGCCTTTGAGAGCTATTCGGACCAAGAAAGCAACAATTTCCCCATAAATTTGAGCGAGGATGAAAGATTCGTGGATGAGGAAAGTTAGAGTGAACACAAAAAAATAAAAATAAAAGGCGACTACTCCAGGCGGCAGTGGGACCGTTTCAGATGTAATTAGACACATTTACTAGGATAATTCAGGAAAATCCCTAATCTGCTTATTATTTGATAGTGTTTTAGTGAGATTTTAAAGTCATACCTGAAAATCGGATGGCTGCGGTGAACGCCAATGTCTCTGAGAGAAGCCGAGGAGCCAAGATCACAGCTGCCTTTTTGAGCTGCAGGAGGAGGTCCCATAATCCACTCAAGTCTCAGGTAAGAGCCGACTTCATATCACAATTTTCCCATCCAAAAACTTGCTGGTTGACATAGAGAAATCCACCGCTTTCCACTGACAGTATTATTGTTTATAGTCTCCATTATTAATTGAACAAAATTGCAAAAGATTCAGCAACACAGATGTCCAACATACTGTGTAATTATGCGATGAAAAGAGACGACTTTTAGCCGTATGTGGTGCTGGGATAATATGTCCGCTACAACCAATAACGTCACAAGCACGCGTCAACATAAGCTTCATCATTCTGTGACGTTTTCAACAAGAAACTCCGCGGGAAATTTAAAATTGCAATTTAGTAAACTAAAAAGGCCGTATTGGCATGTGTTGCAATGTTAATATTTCATCATTGATATATAAACTATCAGACTGCGTGGTGGGTAGTAGTGGGTTTCAGTAGGTCTTTAATGACATGTGCCTGCTGGGAATCATCATTTCATTAAACGTAATTTGTATAAAATGAATACCACCTCATCACAGAAAACAATACATGACATATTATTTAAAATATATAATAGATATGTCCTTCCTTGATTGTAAATAATGTAAATAATTCAATGTACATACTATGATGATTAACTTGTGTGATGACTGTATTATGTTGATAGTATATATTTGTACCATGAATTGATTAACGTGGACCCCGACTTAAAAAAGTTGAAAAACTTATTCGGGTGTTACCATTTAGTGGTCAATTGTACGGAATATGTACTGAACTGTGCAATCTACTAATAAAAGTATCAAACAATCAATCAATCAATTCCCTTTGTTGTATGTATCAAAATATTTTTTCAGTAGGCAGGGTGTTCCTGGGATTAAAGTCCTTACCTTTTCTCCTCCAAACATATTGCAGGGTATTGTGGCCAAACAGCTCAATTTTTGCCTACCGTCAATTATGCTGGTGGTTGTGAAGACTCTTCTTCGGCATGGTAATGCCGGTGTGGTTTTTCCAGGGATGCGTCGAAGCGATGAACACAACAAGGTAAGTTAAAGGGTATTTATTTAATAATAAAAGGCTATGAACAAAAACACTGGTGTAAAGAGAAAAGGTAAACAAAAGACGCTAGCGTGAAAGCTAGGATAAAACACAAGGAAAACTAAAACTTGGTACGAGGACACAAAGGAGTAAACAAAAACATTCAGCATGAAAGCTGGAAAATAAAGTGGCTTAGCGTGAGGGCTAGCGAGAAAATACAGACATAGAATGATGAGAGTCGTCACTGTTGCGCGTGGGCAAATTAGGATCCGAGAATGAGTTAACAGAAAAGGTGAGCTTAAATAGGAGGGTGAAAATTGGTAGCAGGTGTGCGGGGCGAGACTAACAGGTGGACTGATGTGTAACCATAGTGATGGACAAAAACAGGAAATAAACGGGTCAGACTGAGAATGAAAAAACAAACATGTGAAGATCTGAGCAGCAGATCGCAACAGTGGTAGTATTATGGTCTGGGCCTGTTTTGCTGCCAATGGAACTGGTGCTTTACAGAGAGTAAATGGGACAAAGAAAAAAGAGGATTATCTCCAAATTCTTCAGGACAACCTAAAATCATCAGCCCGGAGGTTGGATATTGGGCACAGTTGGGTGTTCCAACAGGACATTGACCCCAAACACACATCAAAAATGGTAAAAGAATGGATAAATCAGGCTAGAATTATGGTTTTAGAATGGCCTTCCCAAAGTCCTGACTTAAACGTGTGGAAAATGCTGAAGAAACAAGTCCATGTCAGAAAACCAACACAATTTAGCTGAACTGCACTAATTTTGTCAAGAGGAGTGATGAAAAATTCAACCAGAAGCTTGCCAGAAGGTTGTGGATGGCTACCAAAAGCGCCTTATTGCAGTGAAACTTGCCAAGGGACATGTAACCAAATATTAAAGGCCTACTGAAACCCACTACTACCCACCACACAGTCTGATAGTTTATACATCAATGATGAAATATTAACAATGCAACACATGCCAATATGGCCGGTTTAGTTTACTAAATTACAATTTTAAATTTCATCTTGGAAACGTCGTGTAATGACGACGTGTACGCAGGACGTCACTGGTTTTAGGAAGTATGAGCGCTATGCTCACACACAGGTAAAAGTCGTCTGTTTTAACGGCATAATTACACGGTATTTTGGAGATCTGTGTTGCTGAATCTTTTGCAATTTGTTCAATTAATATTGGAGAAGTCACAGTAGAAAGATGGAGTTGGGAAGCTTTAGCCTTTAGCCACACAAACACACGGTGATTCCTTGTTTAAAAACCCCCGAGCTAAAACCTTACTATGGATCAGAGCGCGGTCAAGCAGACATGGATCCCAACCGAATGTCAACCGGCAGGTTTCGGTGAGAAAATTGTGGTTAAAAAGTCGCCTCTTACCGGATATCAGCTGAGCTTGTGTCGTCCGTACAGCTGCCGTCGACACCCATGAGACATGGCGTCAAGACACCCGTGGACAAACCCCTCCGACTATCAGGTACAATTAAACTCACTAAAACACTAGCAACACAATAGAAAGATAATGGATTTCCCAGAATTATCCTAGTAAATGTGTTTAAAAACATCAGAATACGTCCCAATGCTATTGCGTTTTTTTTTTTAACTCGTTTTTTTTTTCTAGTCCGTCGCTATCAATATCCTCAAACACAAATCTTTCATCCTCGCTCAAATTAATGGGTAAATTGTCGTTTTCTCGGTCCGAATAACTGTTTTTGTTGGAGGCTCCCATTAAAATCAATGTGAATATGTGAGGAGCCATCAACATGTGACGTCATTGTCTGCGACTTCAAGTAAAGGCAAGGCTTTTTCAGGAAGTACCAAAAAGTGGCAAACTTTATCGTCGATTTTCTCTACTAAAGCCTTTCAGCAAAATTATGGCAATATCGCGAAATGAACAAGTATGACACATTGAATGGACCTGCTATTCCCGTTTAAATAACAAAATCTCATTTCAGTAGGCCTTTAACATTGCTGTATGTACACTTTTGACCCAGCAGATTTGCTCACATTTTCAGTAGACCCATAATAAATTCATAAACGAACCAAACTTCATGAATATTTTTTTGTGACCAACAAGTATGTGCTCCAATCACTCCATCACAAAAAAATAAGAGTTGTAGAAATGATTGGAAACTAAAGACAGCCATGACATTATGTTCTTTACAAGTGTATGTAAACTTTTGCCCACGGCTGTATATAGCCCTTAATCACAAACGTCTCAAAGGGCTGCACAAGCCTCAACGGCATCCTTAGCTCAGGGCAAGAAAAAACTCAACCCATTGGGAACAAACGAGCAACAATTATGTTTGCTTTGTCATTTTTGACACTGGGAGTGTCCGAGGTCAGAGGTCAAATCCTGTTGAGTTTTTTTCAGTGCCTATAACCACTCACTCCATATGCACTTACTAATATGTGAGATTATTGTTCTACCTTATAGCTTCAACAGTGTTTTAATAAATGATTACTTTTCGTGGTGACAAGAAGCTATGATTTGCAACATATCTATGTGGTATTCTTGTCATATTTAGTCGTAGTACGGCCTGTCCAACATACTGCACTTTCTTGCTGCAGGCGTCCTCCTCTGAGTTTGTCAATCAAGACCTTACATGCGCAAGGAATGCACAAAGTGACAAGAAGCCAGCCTGAATACCATACTCCTCCAAACACACTTCATATTATTCATGTCCGGGGTGATGTTGTGCAGGCAGTGACATACGATATGAATGCAGAATGCATCCAAGGCCAAAGTTGACACATTAGTCACAGTTAAACGGAGGACAACTTATACCCTGAGATCAAAGTCAGCAAGTGATCAACTCCCATATCCCTATTGACATTCTGGGAGAAAATGGACTCAATATAATCCTTCCCATACACTAGTTCTCTTACACCTTCATAAACAGTTGTTCCCCAGAATCACTGTATTTCTTGTTTATTCACTTACAGTGGGGCAAAAAAGTATTTAGTCAGCCACCGATTGTGCAAGTTCTCCCCCCTTAAAATGATGACAGAGGTCTGTAATTTTCATCATAGGTACACTTCAACTGTGAGAGCAAATCCCTCTACTGGTCAACCACTCCATCCAAAGCCTGGGGAGGCAGTACAATGCGCACCTGTCGGACAAGCATGCAGGCAAGGCAGCACGGAAACAACTCTCAGAAGGCCTAGCGAGCATCAACAAGAGCCAGCTCCCCGGAAAGTACAAGTTGTGGTGCTACAACTTCACACTGTACCAAAGGGTTATGTGGCCACTGAAGATGTGCGAGATTCCATCCTCAACAGCCAACGGGTTGGACAGATTAGCCAACTCCTATATCCGGAAGTGGCTGGACCTACCGCGTTGCTTCTCCGACACTGGCTTATTTGGGGCAACTTTACTGCATCTGCCGATTCAGTCCATCGCCCTGGGCTACAAGCAGGAGAAGGCCAGATTGGTTCTCGAGCTGAAAGAATCCTCAGATCCTACAGTGAGGAATGCACATGTACCAATCCGAACAGGCCGGAAGTGGCCAGCAGGGCCAGAGGTTGCCAAGGCCATTGGCAGGCTCCAACACCAGGAGATCGATGGCAGGGTGCAAGTAGGAAGAGCGGGGCTTGGCTGGGGAGATTCTCCACGCCTGTGGTCCAAGGCCACAAAGAGGGAACGCAGAGCCATGGTTGTGGAGGAGGTCTCAAGGGCGAACCAGGAGCAATATACCGTCAACGCCGTGTCTCAAGGTCGCCAAGGAAGATGGACCACTTGGGAAGGTACCATCAGCAGACCCATCAGCTGGGCCGACCTGTGGAAGATGCCCCAATCCAGACTCAGCTTCCTACTCAGGGCAACTTATGACACCTTGCCATGCCCCAGAAACCTCCACCAGTGGTACGGCCAGGAGGAGAGCTGTCCCCTGTGTGGTGCTCCCAACGCCAGCCTGCAGCACTTGCTATCAGGTTGCAAGATCGCGCTGACACAGGGTCGCTTCAGATGGCGGCATGATCAAGTCCTGATAAAACTGGCAGAAATCCTGGAGAGCAGTAGACGAGAGGCCAACAGCCAACCCATAGCCAAGCAACGTCCTGTCATGTTTGTGAGGCCAGGGGAAGGCAAAGGAGACACCAGCCGAAGAGACCCCCGCAGTGTCCTCTCTCTGGCAAGGGACTGGAGTATGAGGGCTGACATTGGCAAACAGCTCCAATTCCCATGTGAGATCACCAGCACTTCACTCCGCCCAGACATTGTGCTGTGGTCTGCTGTTACCAAGTCTGCCATGCTGGTAGAGCTTACCATCCCGTGGAAGGAGGGAATCCAGGCAGCCTACGAGCGCAAAGCAGCCAAGTATGCAGATCTGGCCGCTGAGTGCAGAGAGGCAGGCTGGTCCACTACCATCTACCCTGTGGAAGTAGGCTGTTGGGGCTTCGTCGGTACATCAACCATAAGGCTGCTCCGAGGTGTGGGATTAACTGGGGCTAAACTCCAAAGGGAAACAAAGGCCCCTGCTGAGGAAGCAGAAAAGGGAAGTTTCTGGTTGTGGCTGAGGAGGAGGGATAAGTACTGGGGGTCGAGGCAATAAGATGGGTCAGCTGCAGGGGGTGGCAGGGAGACGTCCCTGCCACCGCTTCGCCACCAGGAGGCGTTCCGGGGTTAAAGAGAGCGAAACTCCAATGAGCGGTGGTCCCCGGCTGATGACCCTACAGCTGACCCAAGGCGCTGTAGGAGGCGCGTCAGGCATACTTGCCCAGCAGAAACAACACCATATCTGTACAATCAATCTAATACCAAAAAGTTCTATTTTGGTTTCATCTGACCACATGACATTCTCCCAATCCTCTGCTGTATCATCCATGTATCCATTTTGGTATAAACTCAACTCGTCGTGTTTGGAGGAAGAAGAACACCATACCTACTGTGAAGCATGGGGGTGGAAACATCATGCTTTGGGGCTGTTTTTCTGCTAAGGGGACAGGACGATTGATCCGTGTTAAGGAAAGAATGAATCGGGCCATGTATCGTGAGATTTTGAGCCAAAACCTCCTTCCATCAGTGAGAGTGCTTTGAATGGTTGACCTAATACTTATTTTTCACCAAAATTTACAAATGAATTATTTAAAATTCCTACAATGTTAATTCCTGGATTTTTTTTTCACATTCTGTCCCTCACAGTTGAAGTGTACCTATGATGAAAATTACAGACCTTTGTCATCATTTTAAGTGGGAAAACTTGCACAATCGGTGGCTGACTAAATACTTTTTTGCCCCACTGTATTTTGTGGTGTGTATGTTTGTCTGTGCTACATTGGGTTGTACTCGTGTCATTTTGCAGCAGCCAATAGCGAACTCATGTCAATCAATCAATCAAAGTTTATTTACACAGCCCCTAATCACGAGTGTCTCAGAGGGCTGCACAAGCCACAATGACATCCTCGGCTCAGATCCCACATCAGGGCAAGAAAAAACCAAACCCAATGGGATGCAATGAGAAACCCTGGAGGGGACCGGAGATGTGGGGCCAAAAATAAGATTTTCTGGAGGGAAGTTCTGTGGTCAGATGATGAGAAAAATTGAGCTATTTGGCCACAATACCCAGGAATATGTTTGGAGAAGAAAAGGTGAGGAACACCATCCTACCGTCAAGCATGGTGGTGGTAGTATTATGCTCTGGGTTCTGGTTGAATTTTTCACCACTCCTCTTGACAAAATTGGTGTAGTTCAGCTAAATTTGTTAGTTTTCTGGTATGGACTTTTTTTTCAGTATTGTCCACACGTTTAAGTCAGGACTTTGGAAAAGCCGTTCTAAAACCTTAATTCTAGCCTGATTTAGCCATTCCTTTACCGATTTTGATGTGTGTTTGCAGTTATTTATCCTGTTGGAGCACCCAACTGCGCCCAAGACTCAACCTCCGGGCTGATGATTTTAGGTTGTCCTGAAGAATTTGAAAGTAATCCTCCTTTTTCACTGTCCCATTTACTGTCTGTAAAGCACCAGTTTCATTGGCAGCAAAACAGACCCAGAGCATAGTACTACCACCACCACGCTTGACAGTAGGTTTGGTGTTCCTGGGACTGAAGGCCTCGCCATTTCTCCTCCAAACATATTGCTGGGTATTGTGGCCAAATAGCCTAATTTTTGTTTTATCTAACCACAGAATTTTCCTCCAGAAGATCTTATCTTTGTCCATGTGATGTCAGATGAAAAACAAAATTTTAGATGTTTGGCCACAATACAGGGCAGCACGGTGGCACAGGAGTTAGACTTAGACTTCTTTTTTATTGTCATTATAATTTGAACTTCACAGCACAGATAAGAACCAAATTTCATTACATAAGCATTAGTGCATGTGCCTCACAATACAAAGGACCTGAGTTGTCCTGGGTTCAATCCCGGGCTCTGGATCTTTCTGTGCGGAGTTTGCATGTTCTCCCCGTGACTGCGTGGGTTCCCTCTGGGTACTCCGGCTTCCTCCCACCGCCAAAGACATGCACCTGGGGATAGGTTGATTGGTAACACTAAATTGGTCCTAGTGTGTGTATGTGAGTGTGAATGTTGTCTGTCTATCTGTGTTGGCCCTGCGATGAGGTGACGACTTGTCCAGGGAGTACGCCGCCTTCCGCCCGAATGCAGCTGAGATAGGCTCCAGCACCCCCCGCAACCTCAAAAAATTGACAAAGACATCATAAATTTGGGTAATTGGCCCTAGTGTGTGAATGTGAGTGTGAATGCTGTCTGTCTATCTGTATTGGCCCTGCGATGAGGTGGCGACTTGTCCAGGGTGTACGCCGCCTTCAGCCCGAATGCAGCTGAGATAGGCTCCAGCGACCCACCGCGACCCCGAATGGGATAGCGGTAGAAAATGGATGGATGGATGGCTACAATACCCAGCAATATGTTTGGAAGAGAAAAGGTGAGGCCTTTAATCCCAGGAACACCAGGCCTACCGCATTTTCAAGTGATTTTTTTTTTTTTTTGTATTCCCCCCTACTTGTTAACCTGCAACTCACCTTTTTTGTAAGGGACGCCGGAAGTTGGCAGACCCATCAGCAATGCTGTTCTGTCTCCCTGTAATGTTTGTCTGATCTTGAATGAGATTGTGCTGAAAATTGTAATTTCCCCTCGGGGATTAATAAAGTATGTCTGATTCTGATTTAAAGTTAGAATTGACTGCTCCCATTAGGTGCATTGCTCGCCACCAAAAACGAGACGATTTTTGCATGTTAGAATGCAAAAAAAACACAATTTTGTCTTGTTGTCTCTCATAATGATTGTGAATGATAGGCAAAATTCCAAAAAAAAGTGCAGTTACCCTCTAACAGACACAATCCTCTGTTTGAGTTGAGTAGAGCAGCTTTGCGGATGCTATCACATTCACTATCAAGTTTGTACACGTTTCAATACACTATCAGGCTGTACAGGAAGTCATTTTCTGCATGCATGTACTGTGGAGAGAAACACTCTCGGTTGTGTCGCTACCACACAGGAAGTCTGATAATACAAAAGCTTTGTCAGCAAGAACCCGTGCCAATGAAGACGCAAACAGATAGCTCAAGTGTGTCTGGTCTATACATCCTTGGCCATGAGATGACTGACCGAGGGGTCATGTGGGACAGCGGTGTAGAAGCGAGCACTGAGGCCAAAGTCTTGTAGCCCCCCAGTCCTCCCTCAGGGTGCGAGGGTCTTTGCCGCAGGCTTATCACTTCACACGCACTGTCATTTCCTACCGTCTCGTTCTCTGCTCGCCACCTCTTCCTTCCGCCTCCCTGCAGCTCCTTCAAGCAGTCGTCACGCCGGTGCGGAGAGTTTCCTGCAGGAACGGAGAGGTCAACGTTGGGAGCGGAGGGAGGCTGATAGGGGAGCGCTACACTGTCAAATGACATGAGGCAGGGCCCCCTGACCTATGTCTCTTTGGGAAAAGGACACCCAGGTGCAAATACCGAGAGAAGGGTCTGTCAAGAGAAGCACCTCTGTCATGACCTCGGTCTTCAAACATCATCAGCTTTACAGACGTGCTTTTTGAACTTTTGGACTTTCATCTAACGTCCCCAAAATACCAAGAAGGCAAACTGTTTTCCCATAGGAAATATTGATAAGAGAAAAAATCTGTTTCAGGGTAAAACTGTCACCATTATACTGTAACATAATATACATATTTTTCGGACTATAAGGCGCACTTAAAATCTTTTAATTTTCTCAAAACTTGACAGTGCGCCTTATAACCCGGTGCGCCTAATGTACGGACTATTTTTGGTCGTGCTTACCGACCTCAAAGCTACAGTGGGGCAAAAAAGTATTTGGTCAGCCACCGATTGTGCGAGTTCTCCCACTTAAAATGATGACAGAGGTCTGTGATTTTCATCATAGGTACACTTCAACTGTGAGAGACAGAATGTGAAAAAAAAATCCAGGAATTAACATTGTAGGAATTTTAAAGAATTTATTTGTAAATTATGGTGGAAAATAAGTATTTGGTCAACCATTCAAAGTTCTCACTGATGGAAGGAGGTTTTGGCTTAAAATTTCACGATACATGGCCCCATTCATTCCTTCCTTAACACGGATCAATCGTCCTGTCCCCTTAGCAGAAAAACAGCCCCAAAGCATGATGTTTCCACCCCCATGCTTCACAGTAGGTATGGTGTTCTTGGGATGCAACTCAGTATTCTTCTTCCTCCAAACACGACGAGTTGAGTTCATACCAAAATGGATACATGGATGATACAGCAGAGGATTGGGAGAATGTCATGTGGTCAGATGAAACCAAAATGGAGCTTTTTGGTAACCCTCTTTTTGGTAACATCACTGAAAAAAGGTTGAGAACCACTGGTTTAATGCATCCAACGGCATCACAACAAAATTAGGCATAAAAATGTGTTGATTCCACGACTGTATATCGATATCGGTAATTAAGAGTTGGACAATATCGGAATATCGGACATCGGCAAAAAAGCCATTATCGGACATCTCTACTCACAACCTACCGATCTCAGGGCGGACACTCTAACCCCACTCTAACCCAGGGGTCGGGAACCTTTTTGGCTGAGAGAGCCATTTAAGCCAAATATTTTAAAATGTATTTCCGTGAGAGCCATATAATACTTTTTAACACTGAATACAACAAAATGTCTGCATTATTAAGTAATATCAACATTTATAGAGTATAATATGTCACAAACTCGCATGGCAGCAGTAGTAGTGGCACCAAGATGCAGGAACCAGGAGAGCGAAGAGTAGGTAAGATGAGGGACGCGCAAGACGAGCATAAATAGAAACATGCTGATTGGCAGCAGGTGTGGACTGGCTGCCAACCAACAGCAGGTGAGGGGAAAAAACACAGCGCTCAGCGGTACAAGCAGGAAATGGAAACAAAATAAGAGCACTGATGGGAAGTCAATACAAAACAAAGAAGCACAAACAGAAATGATGTGACAGATCTTCACATAATAAGTCTCTTTGTCATTTTTAATAACATTTTTTTTCGGAAGCTCACCAATGATAAATAAAATGTTTCTTACCATTAATGCGACTTCTTGAACAGGTGTGGTAAAAAACAGATGGATGGATTAAAATGTATGAAGTGAAGTGAAGTGAAGTGAATTATATTTATTAAGCGCTTTTCTCTAGTGACTCAAGGCGCTTTACATGGTGAAACTCATTATCTAAGTTACATTTAAACCAGTGTGGGCGGGCAATGCGAGCAGGTGGGTAAAGGGTCTTGCCCAAGGACACAAGGACAGTGACTACGATGGCGGAAGCGAGGATCAAACCTGCAACCCTCAAGTTGCTGGCACAGCCGCTGTATCAACCGAGCCATGCCGCCCCTAATACTGATTTTAAAAGATTCACAGCACAAGACAGAAAAAAAAAGATAAGTAAAAGACAAGTAAAATCCTTATTTTCCTTAGAAGTGACCCATATATTCAAATGCAAATGACAGGTATGATTATTTTGTTGATTTTAAATTCTTAAAATCTGCCTGGAATATTTGTCCTCTATTCTGTTTACAATCATACGGAGCCCCTAAGGCATGGGTGTCAAACTCTGGCCGCGGGCCAAATCTGGCCCACCGTGTAATTTAATTTGGCCCTTGAGGCAATATCAATTTAGCATTAGAGCTGGCCCGCCAGTGTTTTACAGCGTTGGTGCTGCTGTAACACCGCATTCACCGCTAATACTCATACTTGCCAATCCTCCTAATTTTCCCGGTAGACTCCCGAAATTCAGTGCCCCTCCCGAAAATCTCCCGGGGCAACCATTCTCCCGAATTTCTACCGATTTCCACCTGGACAACTATATTGGGGGCGTGCATTTAAGGACCGGCCTTTAGCGTTCTCTACAACCTGTCGTCACGTCCACTTTTCCTCCATACTAACAGCGTGTCACATAATATTTGTGGCTTTTACACACACACGCACAAGTGAATATAAGGCATACTTGGTCAGCAGCCATACAGGTCACACTGAGGGTGGCCGTACAAACACCTTTAGCACTGTTACAAATATGCACTACACTGTGAACCCACACCAAACAAGAATGACAAACACATTTCGGGTGAACATCTGCACCGTAACACAACAGAACAAATATCCAGAACCCCTTGCAGCACTAACTCTCCCGGGAAACTTCCAGCAAACTGACCAATAATTTACGTTTTATTCATGCATTTTCTCTTGCTACTTCAAGGCTTGAATGTTTGGTTCATTCATTATTGTTATTTTATTTTCAAATGTTTTATTAGCCTGTGGAAAAAAGTTGATATTTACCTCAGGAGATTGCAAATAGAAAAAAAGGCATAACATTTTATTTAAATTTTATTCGATATGCTATTGATATTTATTATTATTATTATTATTCGAAACTGGATTTTGCATGTCACTAAAGTTGTATAAGCCTTGCTTGTTCAATATTTAATGCAAAACTTGTTTGGGTCCCTATTAAAAGGTTATTTTGTTCAACCTTGGCCCCCGGCTTTGTTCCGTTAAACATTTTGGCCCACTCTGTATTTGAGTTTGACACCCCTGCCCTAAAGGGAAATGGATGTTTTGCGAGATCTTGCAATACTTTTGTATGAGAATGTTTTATATTTTGAACGTTATTTTTAACACTGTGATTACCAGCGGAATTATTCATTACTTATCATGTTAAGCAATGTCAGTTAAGATTTATCTGAGAGCTAGATGCAGTCATCAAAAGAGCCTCATCGGGCTCGAGAGCCATAGGTTCCCTACCCTGCTCTAACCACTAGGCCACTGCGTCATTTTAGTGTCAGATGTCAGTGTAACATTGAAAACTCCCTGCAAATATGCAAGCTATGCACTGTATGTGTTTCCATACACTCACAAGCATACTGGTTTATATGTTGGATTTGTAGGACGGGGAAAGGCATTATGTAATACACCATCCCGAGTCAAGGTGTCACTCTGCTCATTCTCCTGGGGACCGAGGCCCTCCAGCGTGGAACGTGTGCAGCCGTGACCCGGTGACCTCATTACTATTCAGAAGCGGCGGTGAGAAGAGGAGCAACGTTGCATTCCCAGTGCAGCTCCTCCAGGCGTCCGTCCGTACAAGTGGTGGGAAGAGACCGCCGACGCCCCTTCCCCATGCCAATACACACTGTCACTTCCTCTTGGGAGCCTCTGCTTTATGTAAGGGGTTATCCCCCCCCCCTCCCCCCACACACACACTGGAAACCCATCCTGTCGTCTCCCATAATATTCCATGTCTTTCCCCTTCAGACCCCTCTCATCTCTTCTGGCCTGTCGGTCGATAGCGTTAATTGGCCCACTCAGTCACAGGTACATTGATTGCAGTCACTAATAAAAGGGCTATTGATTGGTACTTTGTGTAACAGCGCTTCATGCGAGTAAGAGCTGCCCTCTTAGGCTATCTTGACAGCAACCTTTTCCTGTTTGCACGTCTTCTGATGTCATAAATCATGTCGCTCGATCTATTCCCTTCACTCTCGGATGAGGCTCTTGAGAGAAATTGCGGTCCGTTGTTTAACTGACACGCATATGATTTGCATCGACGAATAGCTTCACTATTCGGGTGAGGTATCGTTTGAAAATTTTCGATACCGGTACCAATACCAGTACCCTTAAAGGCTTACTGAAAACCCAATACTACCGACCACGCAGTCTGATAGTTTATATATCAATGATGAAATATTAACATTGCAACACATGCCAATACGGTTTACTAAAATGCAATTTTAAATTTCGCGCGGAAGTATCATGCTAAAACGTCGTGGTATGATGTCGTGTGCGCGTGACGTCACGCATTGTAGAGGACATTTTAGTCCAGCACTGTTCACAGCTATAAGTCGTCTCTTTTTATCGCATAATTCCACAGTATTCTGGACAACTGTGTTGCTGAATCTTTTGCAATTTGTTCAATGAATAATGGAGACGTCAAAGAAGAAAGCTGTAGATGGGAAGCGGTGTATTGCGGCACCCTTTAGCAACACAAACACAGCCGGTGTTTCATTGTTTACATTCCCGAAAGATGACGGTGAAGCTTTACAATGGAACAGAGCGGTCATGCGAACACATGTCAACCGGCAGGTTTCGGTGAGAAAATGGTGGTAATAAGTCGGCTCTTAAAGTAGACATGAGCGGAGAGCTTGCGTCGTTCCTCCTGCGCCTGTCAAAGAGGCAGCTGCGGACTCTCTTGCCTCCTCCCACCGGCCACCCCCGACCATCAGATGCTTCCACCGTGGAGGAGGGGAAAATAATTAAAATCTCAGCCCGGCCCCACCGGCCTCCTTTGCCTCGTCCAGAAATGTGGCTTCCCTTGGAGACACTGGCGGTCACCACACCCGTGGCCACACCCCTCCGACTTTCAGGTTGTACAGGTACGACCATATAATCTCACTAAAACACTAGTAACACAATAAGCAGATAAGGGATTTTCCAGAATTATCCTAGTAAATTTGTCTAATTACATCTGAATCGCTCTGCCGTTTAGTTTTTTTTTTTTTTTCTAGTCCTTCACTCTCACTTTCCTCATCCACGACTCTTTCATCCTCGCTCAAATTAATGGGGAAATCTTCGCTTTTTTGGTCTGAATTGCTCTCGCTGCTGGTGGTCATGATTGTAAGCAATGTACAGATGTGAGGAGCTCCACAACCCGTGACGTCACACGCACATCGTCTGCTACTTCCGGTACAGGCAAGACTTTTCTATTAGCGACCAAAAGTTGCGAACTTTATTGTCAATGTTCTCTACTAAATCCTTTCAGCAAAAATATGTCAATATCGCAAAATGATCAAGTATGACACATGGAATGGACCTGCTATCCCCGTTTAAATAAGAAAATCTCATTTCAGTAGGCCTTTAAAACGATACCGACACCAACTGAGTACTTCATTCAATATTAATCATGTGAAAAAAATGCAATGGGTTGCGTAATTGTCACCACTCCACACCAAACCGGTAAACTAGCCACGGAACAGAACATTGACAGATGTGACTGAGCAGGGCGCTAACTTGCTAATTAAATCAAATTAGCGAGCAAGCTAAGGTAGCGTTAGCTCACATGCCTTCGACATGCTCAAACAGGCAAGTCGTTTGGGCGGTATAGCTCGGTTGGTAGAGTGGCCGTGCCAGCAACTTGAGGGTTCCGGGTTCGATCCCCGCTTCCGCCATCCTAGTCATTGCCAACGTGTCCTTGGGCAAGACACTTTATTCACCCGCTCCCAGTGCCACCCACACTGGTTTAAATGTAACTTAGATATTGGGTTTCGCTATGTAAAGCGCTTTAAGTCGCTAGAGAAAAAGCGCTATATAAATATAATTCACTTCACTTCATTTCACAAAATGAAGTGCCACCCACACTGGTTTAAATGTAACTTAGATATTGGGCTTCGCTATGTAAAGCGCTTTGAGTCGCTAGAGAAAAAGCGCTGTATAAATATAATTCACTTCACTTCACAAAATGATTTAATTGACAATACAGGGTTTAAAACATCAGGGATGAGTTCTGTTTACATAGTAACCATTTATATATTACCTGAAGTTATCGACGGTTGAGCAGTGTCCTGTTGAGATGACGACGACGATGCTGGTGTTGTAAAAGCCGGCTTTTTAAACACAGTACAGTTCTCCACCTTTAAGT
This sequence comes from Nerophis ophidion, assembly GCF_033978795.1. Taxonomy (NCBI): domain Eukaryota; kingdom Metazoa; phylum Chordata; class Actinopteri; order Syngnathiformes; family Syngnathidae; genus Nerophis; species Nerophis ophidion. The sequence continues at coordinate 11,344,557 of NC_084612.1, read as the reverse complement.
GGTATACCCCGTTTTCCCCGAAATAAGCTTGTCGAATTGTATGCATTTTTTTGTACCCGGCGCCACTGGCGTGTATTACAACCATACCTTTGACCGTTTTGCAGCCGGCATCTCGGAATGATGACCAGCCAATTCTGAACTGCTTTAACCCGCTTTACCGCCTTACAATCTATTGTTGTTGTGGTGGTGGACCAATCACATGGCGCATTGAATCGAAAAAACAGTCATTTTTTTCTTGATCCGGGTACAAAAAGTACCGATCGCAGGTATTGTTTGACAGACGCAGTTTCGATACTACTTGATATCGGGTTGTTTCGGTCGATACTTTTCAGGTATCGAGTACCGATACCCAGCCCTATTCACTATACAAAGTAATGTTGAAAAATCATACAAAAGACTTAAAGGCTTGATAATACAGATGTGTGGCATTTCCAGAACCACCGTTGATTTTCTAATGATGGTTAAACGCAGTTGTGAGGAACCTGCAGCCTAGGACCATGTATTGCACACCTGTAGAGATGTGTACCGAATTCAGAACCTTTATAGGTATTGGCCAAATTCCATCAGTACTACCAAGTACCTATTCACGTATAATGGTAACAGTTTTTTCATACCTGGGTTGCATGTGCCGTCGCATACATTGGCAGTCTAAAGCAGTGTTTTTCAACCTTTTTGGAGCCAAGGCACATTTTTGTTCATTGAAAAAATGGGACGGCGTGGGGCAGTGGTTGAGTGGCCGTACGCAACCCGAGGGTCCCTGGTTCAATCCCCACCTATTACCAACCTCGTCACGTCCGTTGTGTCCTGAGCAAGACACTTCACCCTTGCTTCTGATGGGTGCTGGTTAGCGCCTTGCATGGCAGCTCCCTCCATCAGTGTGTGAATGTGTGTGTGAATGGGTAAATGTGGAAGTAGTGTCAAAGCGCTTTGAGTACCTTCAAGGTAGAAAAGTACAAATACAACCCATTTATCATTTATAATTTATAAAAAATGCGGAGGCACACCGCCAGCAGAAAACATTAAACATGTAAACTCGGTAGTTGATATTGACAGTAAAAAGTCATTGTTGCAATTGTTGGATATGAATTCAAACCATAACCAACCATGCATCACTATAGCTCGTGTCTCAAAGTGTCACGACACCGTGACTTATTTGGTGTTTTTCTGTGTTGTGTAGTGTATTGCGCTCCTATTTTGGTGGCTTTTCCTGTTTTGTTGGTATTTTCCTGTAGCAGTTTCATGTCTTCCTATGAGCGCTATTCCCCGCACCTGCTTTGTTTTAGCAATCAAGACTATCTCAGCTGTGCGGACGCTATCCTTTTTTGTGTGGAAATTGTTAATTGTCATGTACAGATGTACTTTGTGGACGCTGTCTGCTCCACACGCTGTAAGTCTTTGGTGTTGTCTGGCATTCTGTTTTTGTTTACTTTGTTTAGTTTAGTTTTCCATTTCCATAGCCATCCCTTAACTTCAATGCCTTTCGGTGGCCACCCGCCTTTTGTTTATTTTTGGTTTAAGCATTACATACGATGTTTACAAAGCAATTAGCTACCTGCTGCCACCTACTGATATGGTATTACATGGTTAGTCTGCCGAGCTCTGGACAGCACCGTCACTCAACGATGGCACTTTATTTGCAGATTATAATAACATTTTTTTAACCCAAATAGGTAAAATTACATAATCTCCCACGGCACACCAGACTGTATCCCGCGGCACAAAACACTGGGCTAAAGCACTTGGCGGACAAACAGGCGTATCTGTGGTGGACTTGCTTTAGGTGCTGTTGCAATTTTCCATGACAACAAAGCATGCATCTTTGATAGAAAGTCACTCAAAAGTAAGGGGATCAACTTTTCAAGTTAGGTTAATGATAATTTACATTGGATATAACTTATACATGTTACTGATTGGCATTGGCGGGTACGGTGGAGGAGGGGTTAGTGCATGTGCCTCACAATAGGAAGGTTGTGGGTTCGATCCCCAGGCTCGGGGTCTTTCTGTGTGGAGTATCCATGTTTCTCCCTGTGACTCCAGGTACTCTGGCTTCCTCCCACCTCCAAAGACATGCACCTGGGGATATGTTGATTGGCAACACTAAATTGGCCCTAGTGTGTAAATGTTGTCTGTCACTCTGCGTTGGCCCTGTGATGAGGGAAAAACTTGTCGAGGCTGTACCCCGCCTTCCGCCCAAATGCAGCTGTGATAGGCTCCAGTTTCAGCCACGGGACAATAAAAAAAAAAGGCCGCCAGTTATTAATGGCCCCCGCACAAAACAACTTTCATCAACTGTTTAGCTTGTGTTACGTACGGCGGGGAAGAAGACGACACAACGGCAGGAATCTATTCAATAGGATTATTGAGTCTGATGAACAGGTGGGATGTGTATGCTACTCTAAGTGAAAGGTGTCAGACGATGTGTAGAATTAACCATGTAAATGTTACCAGAGGGTCAAGGCAAGATGGCAGTCTGTGGGCAGGCAAGCGGTCGGGGGCTAGAGAGAAGCAGCGAGTCCGTGTCCAAGCAGGGGTCGAGGATCAAGGGAGGCATTCCAGAATCCAGGGGGAAGTCAAGGCACACAGATCAATCACGGGAAACAGGGGAAGCAGTGCGGGGGACACAATTGACATAAGACACGGGAACAGGGAAGCCACAGAAAGAGAGCAAGTGCGTAAGGGAAGCCAGAGAGTAAACTACGTTCCGGCACTGGATCTTCGGGTCGCTGGTCTTTATGCTGTAAGTCTTCATTAGGCCCAAGTGCGCTGATTACTGATTACCTGCAGCTGCTTTGACAGTGCGAGCGGGCGCATGCCCCGCCGAGCTTCTAGCAGGCGTGCTTGCTCCAACCTTACAGTCAGCGTTAGTACAGGCAAAATGCAACAGTGTGTATACCTAAAGACCATTCAAGCATTCATGCGTATTTAGTGCAGATGGGACACTTGTGAAGCTCGAGTAGTGATAGTGGTGAACGTTTGGAAATAGATATGAAAAAATTCATGTATTATTTTTTGTTTGAAAAATGTGAGCAACTAAAAGCACGGCAAAAATAAAGAAGAGAAACATAAAACAACATTTTTTTTTTTGCAAATGTGAACAACGAAAAACTAAACTGGAAGAATACAACGTAACACTTTGACACATGAACTTTGATTTTAAATGTTGTATTTCTTTTCAAACATGGTAGAAAACTCATGTAACGAGCACGTTCTCTGCATAAAAGGAAGATGTTTATTCATAATGCCACGTGGGGAACAATATCTAAACTTGAAAGGTATTCAATATCATACTTTACAGAAGGAATCGCTAAGAAGCTACCACGCGCAACCTTCCCCTCTGAAGAGCACTTTGACAAGAAACAAACGTCTTCTATTTCTGTCCCAATTAGCTGTTTTTCCTAATTGAGCCGTGCTGAATCTTAAGTGAGTCGGCGGCGGGTGTCGGGGGGGGGGTAAGATGCTGAAAAGTGGATATGGGCCCTAAGTACTTCCATGAGAGATTTAATTGTACCTATTAAATATTCACTGATCAATGGAATTTGTTTTAGCCGATCGATAGGTGGCGAGGCTGGAGAAGGACACCGTACATAAAAGTTAAAATTTGCATTTCAAAGCAGGTGGTGTCACGTGGCCCCATTGGAAATCCATACCATTTTGTTAGGCTGTATTTCATATTTAGTTGCTTTATCCCCTTTATCACTGACTGCTATTGATTCTCCTCCCTTTATTTACTGCCTGCAAACTGCCTTTTGTAAGCACTACGAATGTAGCCCTGCAAGGACTATATGAGGAGTAGATAACACTGATTCAATCTTACCGCACTTGTTCTCGTCCTGGATTTGCTCACTTTGCAGTCTTGCAAACATTCGGGCTGAACTTGCCATCCCGTAGTGGATATTACTACTTTCCTCCCCCTCAAGAGACATGAACAGACGGCCTAAACCGTAAACTTTAAATGATCCACAGTGTCCAGATCACTGAAATGTCACTAACAAGTTCTCTTGATTAGGGTTGTACGGTATACCGGTATTGGTATGGTACCGCGATACTATTGAATCATATTCGGTACTTTACCGCCTCTGAAAAGTACGGGTCCAACCCATACTTTTCATTTTGGAACTTGCAAGCATACTTCTTCTTCATACTCGTCGTCGCCATGTCTCTTCTTCGTTTTTCTGCTTTGTCTCTGTTATGTTTTTGGACATTACTACTTGCCGTAGTTTGGAAGCAATACATGATGGGAATCAGTCAGTGTATTAACTTGCCGGCTGGAATAAACACATGTGGCTGCCTACTTTATGGGTTATAGATCGGTGGTCCCCAACCACCAGGCCGCGGCCCAGTACCGGGCCGTGGCCCGATTGGTACCGGGCCACAGAATAATTTTTTATTAAAAAAAAAAAAATAAATAAATAAATAATTTTCTTTTTTTTTTTTTACATTTTATTTTTATTTTTATGAAATCAACATAAAAAACACAATATACACTTACAATTAGTGCACCAACCACAAAAACCTCCCTTTTTCATGACAAAGAAGAAAAAAAAAAAAAAATCAGTTAGAAAACAAGCCCTAAATCAATACCGTGTCCATTATCACAGGAATTTCACCTGGAGACATAATTTTGTTGTCCAGAAATGAAAACATTGCCAATGTCAGCATTAGAGTGGCCCCTTAAGGGGGAATAATTTAGTAAGTATTTTCTTTGAGTTTATTTAATAAGCATTATGCATGTGTTAAATGTTCAAATTAATCAGCGACTTGTCCAGAGTGTACCCCTCCTTCCGCCCGATTGTAGCTGAGATAGGCGCCAGCGCCCCCCGCGACCCCAAAAGGGAATAAGCGGTAGAAAATGGATGGATGGATGGAAGATGAAGCATCCATGTAAGCTAAAACAGCAAGCTATAAGCTAAAAAAAACCCAGCATAAACTAGTGGGAGTTTACATTAGCCGCTACACACTGATGCAAGCAGCCTTTTTACGTTACAGTTGAAAAGGGATTCGTATGGCCCCATTCGTTGCAGTTCACCTGACACATGAAACGTGACCAACGGGGGCTGGGAGGACGGGGTTCAGGTGGACAATTGGGTGTTGAATATCTTAAAATGTGTTTTCTTGCAATTCCCAACTTTGACCCACAGCATGGGTTTGCAATGTAGAGTGTTGCTTTCCATCATTTTCAGCAGACTGCATTGGATAACCCCTTCCCTTCCTCGCACGCGGGAACGGGGCCATGTTAATCCCTTCCCAATTGCACATGGTGATTTACATTAGACTTTTTAGCATATTTGGCTGGCCAACACGTGCAGGGTTAGCCACTGACGTCAGAACCTTTTGAGCATATAGTTGTGATAACAGGAGCTAATCACCATTTTTAAGGCTAAATAATTATTGCACTGCACCCACACATATATAGTCATTTATTAATAATATAATAATTTAGTTATGTGTGCACATGTGCGTGTATAGCATAACTCTGTGTCTGGTCATCATGCATCAACATGACGCTTTGACAAGTAAACAGGTGGCACTCCATTTGGCTTCTCAGTAAAGTTTCCATATGCAGTCCCCGTCGATTTATCAAAGCAGTCCTGAGCCAGGAGAGCACGGGGTCATAGGAGTTAACCTTCAGAGGTCCGATGTCTGCGTGACGCATCATCAGTGCCATCAGGATACATGAGCTCAGAACCTGCGACGCAGCTGGTAGGAAGCAAGATCTGCACCAGGTAAATGTGTGTGTGCGTGTGTGTGTGTGTGTGTGTGTGTACAACTGCTCATCTGCGGATGTGTCGTGCTGTAATTCACTACCAATATGACAAATATATTAACATATATATATTAAATACATTCATAAACACAAAAAAATCCCAAACATTACATTGAGTACACGTGCACAGGACTATTTGATTTGATTTGTCCATGCAGGACTGGGCTTCACGGTGGCAGAGGGGTTAGTGCGTCTGCCTCACAATACAAAGGTCCTGCAGTCCTGGGTTCAAATCCAGGCTCGGGATCTTTCTGTGTGGAGTTTGCATGTCCTCCCCGTGAATGCGTGGGTTCCCTCCCGGACGACGCCGGCTTCCTCCCACTTCCAAAGACATGCACCTGGGATAGCGTTGATTGGCAACACTAAATTGGCCCTAGTGTGTGAATGTTGTCTGTCTATCTGTGTTGGCCCTGTGATGAGAAGGCGACTTGTCCAGGGTGTACCCCGCCTTCCGCCCGATTGTAGCTGAGATAGGCGCCAGCGCCCCCCGCGACCCCAAAAGGGAATAAGCGGTAGGAAATGGATGGATATACAGGACTTACATATTTATTATTCTTAAGCATGGTCCCACATGTTTGTTACAAACCATGGTTCAAATGTGCAGAAGTTGTTTGTCTGTCTCTTACACAATATTTATACAGTATGTATTAGGGGTGTTGGAAAAAATCGATTCGAATACGAATCGAATTGAATACGTTGTGCGATTCAGAATCGGTTCTCATTTAAAAAAATATTTTTGTTTTTTTAATCAATCCAACAAAACAATACATAGCAATACCATAACAATGCAATCCAATTCCAAAACCAAACCTGACCCAGCAACACTCAGAACTGCAATAAAGACACAAACACGACACAGAACAAACCAAAAGTAGTGAAACAAAAATGAATAATATCAACAACAGTATCAATATTAGTTATAATTACAGCATAGCAGAGATTAAAAATCTCTCATTGACATTATCATTAGACATTTATACCAATAAAAAAAACAACAATAGTGTCACAGTGGCTTACACTTGCATCGCATCTCATACGCTTGACAACACATTGTGTCCAATGTTTTCACAAAGATAAAATAAGTCAAATTTTTGGTTCGTTTAATAGTTAAACACAAATTTACATTATTGCAATCAGTTGATAAAACATTGTCCTTTACAATTAGAAAAGTTTAGAAAAAAAATCTACTACTCTGCTAGCATGTCAGCAGACTGGGGTAGATCCAGCTGAAATCCTATGTATTGAATGAATGCAGAATCATTTTGAATCGGACAAATATCGTTTTTGAATCGAGAATCAAAACGAATCCAAAAAATCGATATATTAATCGAATCGTGACCCCAAGAATCGATATTGAATCAAATCGTGGGACACCCAAAGATTCACAGCCCTAGTTTGTAATGAATTTTAAATGCCTATAGTTACTGCTAAAATTAAATATATTCAACAAAATATACAAATATTACTAATTGAAATAATTATTATCTATTATATTTGATTAATTATCTGTATTTATATACTTTAATCATTAGAGTGTTTATTTATTAAATTGTTAATTCATAACTTCTTTTAACTAATCTCAAATGATTGCTTTGAATTTATTAATTTCCTTGTTTTTCTGAAACATCTAGTCCAGCGTTTTTCAAATTTTTCTGAGCCGAGGCATATTTTTTTCCATTGAAAAAATTCTGATGAAATTCTGATCAATTCTGAAAAAAATCACGGTGTTACAGGGGTAAGTGCATGTGCCTCACAATATGAAGGTCCTGAGTAGTCCTGGGTTCTGTGTGGAGTTTGCATGTTCTCCCCGTGACTGCGTGGGTTCCATCCTGGTACTCCGGCTTCCCTCCCACCTCCAAGACATGCACCTGGGGATAGGTTGATTGGCAACACTAAATTGGCCCTAGTGTGTGAATGTGAGTGTGAATTTTGTCCGTCTATCTGTGTTGGCCCTGCGATGATATAGCAACTTGTCCACGGTGTACCCCGCCTTCCGCCCGATTGTAGCTGAGATAGGCTCCAGCACCCCCCGCAACCCCGAAGGGAATAACCGGCAGAAAATGGATGGATGGATGGACACCAGCAGAAAAAAAACATGAAAAAAATGAAACTCAGCAGCCGTCATTGACAATAAAAAGTCGTTCTCGCAATTGTTTGATATGAATTCAAACCATAACCAAGCATGCGTCACTATAGCTGGTCTCAAAGTAGGTGTACTGTCACATCATGTCGTGACTTATTGAGTTTTTGGGTGTTTTTCCTGTGCGTAGTGTTTTAGTTCTTGTCTTGCGCTCTTATTTTGTTGTTGATTGTCATGTAATTTATGGATGTGCTTTGTGGACGCCGTCTGTTCCAGTCTTTGCTGTCGTCCAGCATTCTGTTTTTGTTTACTTTGGCAGCCAGTTCAGTTTTAGTTTTGCATAACTTTCCCTAAGCTTCAATGCCTTTTCTTAGCGGCAATCGCCTTTAGTTCATATTTGGTTCAAATTCAATCATTTTTACCTGCAAACCAATGTCGTCGTTCCGAAGTCTACTAAGCAATTAGCTACCTGCTGCTACCTGCTGCTATGGAAGAATGTTACACGGTTCCTCAGCACAGCCACTTAACAAGGGAACATTTACTGGGGGAGCTCCACAAACCACGTTAAACCCAGATTCCGATCTAACAAAGTTCAAGGCCTACTGAAACCCTCTACTACCGACCACACAGTCTGATAGTTTATACATCAATGATGAAATCTTAACATTGCAAAACATGCCAATACGGCCGGTTTAGTTTACTAAATTGCAATTTTAAATTTCCCGCGAAGCATCCTGTTAAAAAAGTCGCGGAATGATGACGTGTTTGATGACACGTGCACGTGACGCTCACCCCGGTTGTAGCGGACATGTTCTTCCAGCCCGATCCAAGCTATAAGTAGTCTGCTTTAATCGCATAATTACACAGTATTGTGGACATCTGTGTTGCTGAATCTTTGCAATTTGTTCAATTAATAATGGAGAAGTCAAAGAAGAAAGATATAGGTGGGAAGCGGTGTACTGCAGCCGCCTTTAGCAACACAAACACAGCCGGTGTTTTCCTTGTTTACATTCCCGAAGGTGAAGCTTTACAATGGAACAGAGAGGTCAAGCGAACATGGTTCCCGACCACATGTCAACCGGCAGGTTTCGGTGAGAAAATTGTGCTAATAAGTCAGCTCTTACCGTAGACATGAGCGGAGCTTGCGTCCTCCTGCAGTCTGCGGACTATTACCTCCTCCCACCGGACCACTGGTCACTGGCGGTCACCACACCCGTGGCCACACCCCTCCGACTTTCAGGTACCATATAATCTCACTAAAACACTAGTAACACAATAAGCAGATAAGGGATTTTACAGAATTATCCTAGTAAATGTGTCTAATAACATCTGAATCACTCCCACCGCCCTCCGCCTTTTTTTTTTTTTTTTCTAGTCCTTAACGCTCACTATCGTCATCTACAAATCTTTCATCCTCGCTCAAATTAATGGGGAAATTGTCGCTTTCTCGGTCCGAATCGCTCTCGCTGCTGGTGGCTATGATTGTAAACAATGTGAGGATGTGAGGATCCTTACAACCCGTGATGTCACGCGCACATCGTCTGCTACTTCCGGTACAGGCAAGGCTTTTTTATTAGCGACCAAAAGTTGCGAACTTTATCGTCGATGTTCTCTACTAAATCCTTTCAGCAAAAATATGGCAATATCGCGAAATGATCAAGTATCACACATAGACTGGACTGCTATCCCCGTTCAAATAAGAAAATCTCATTTCAGTAGGCCTTTAAGTCATTCTCCTTCTATGCCACATCAATATGGAATGCACTTCCTTCAAAACCGCACTAAAAGAACACCTCCAGGCAACTACAACCCTAGACTAACACCCTCCCCACTCCACATCCACCTCCCCGGATTGTAAATAACCAAATGCAAATAATCAAATGTATATACTTGTTCTTATGCTTTCTGAACTCACTATGTTCACTGTTCGCTGTACATATCCTACTAAGTAAGACCTACAATGTTTCAATGACCATTATGTTGATGACTGAAGTGCTGATATCAGGGGCACCAAAAAGGGGGGGGTGTAAAGGAGACAGATTCTAGGGGCCCATGATGGAGGGGTACCCAGAGAGGCCTCTAATGATGATGAAATTATATGAAATTATGTGTTGGGGGCCCTGTTAAGATTCTTTTCATGGGGCCCAAAATCCCTAGTGGCGCCCCTGGCTGATATCAACCAAACCTAACCCCCCCTTCTCCTCCACAAACCACCCTCCAGATTGTAAATAATGTAAATCAATTCAATGTCTATACTCTGATGATGTGTGGTGACTATATTATGCTGATAGTATATATTTGTACCAGGAATTGATTTACGTGGACCCCGACTTAAACAAGTGAAAAACTTATACGGGTGTTACCATTTAGAGGTCAATTGTACGGAATATGTACTGTACTGTACAATCTCACGGTGTGCCGCGGCACAGTGGTTGAAGATCACTGATAGTCAATGCTACATTTGTAGAAAAAAAAACAAAAACATAGGGTGTTATGTGCACTGTTTTCTACCATCCAGCGAGAGGCAGCAATGAGCCAGAACGTGCATTCCAGAGAGAAGAAGAAGAACACCGTGTTGGGCCAGAGAAGTTTATAAAATGGGAGGAGCACAATCAACCCTTAATTTTTAGCTGACTCATCTGTTTAGCCTCAATGGCTCCTGAATACTAATGCTATTTTAGAACTTGGTGTTTTAGGTTCTAACTGTCGCAAATAATAACTTCAGGTAAGACAAGCAACATTCTAAACATGTTTTAGGAGTATTAGTCATTGTTATGTTTAATAATGTTGTCATTGTGTTTGCTTTGCTGGTGTAGTGGCCTGCGGCCTACCCCCTAACAAAGTACTCTAATTGTAAGTTTTTTCTATCATCTAACAGTTTTTAAAATGTTAAGAATACGTTAAAGGCCTACTGAATCCCACTACTACCGACCACGCAGTCTGATAGTTTATATATCAATGATGAAATATTAACATTGCAAACACATGCCAATACGGCCTTTTTAGTTTACTGAATTGTAATTTTAAATTTCCCGCGAGTTTCTGTTGAAAAACTTTGCGGAATGATGACGCGTGCGCGTGACGTCACGGACTGTCAGGAATATTATCGCTGCACCACTCGTGGCTTAAAGTCGTCTGCTTTAACCGCATAATTAAACAATTTTGGACATCTGTGTTGCTGAATCTTTTGCAATTTGTTCATTTAATAATGGAGACTTTAAAAGAAGAATGCTGTTGGTGAAAGCGGCGATTGCAGTTGTCTTTAGCACCAGCCGGTGTTTCTTTGTTTGTTGTGAAGCAGAGCGGTCAAGCGAACATGTTTTCTCTACGTCAACCAGCATGTTTTTGGATGAGGAAATTGTGATATATATCTTACCGGAGACATCAATGGATTATTCGTCGTCCTGCAGCAGCTGTCAAAAAAGGCAGCTGTGAGCTTGGCTCTCGGCTTCTCTCTGAGACACTGCGTGTCACCGCAGCCATCCGACCTCAAGGTATGCCTTCACAACCTTTAAAATCTCACTAAAAGACTATTAAAACAATAACCAGATAAGTGATCTTCCAGAATTATCCTAGTAAGTGTGTCTAATTACATCAATCAATCATCAATCAATGTTTATTTATATAGCCCCAAATCACAAATGTCTCAAAGGACTGCACAAATCATTACGATTACAACATCCTCGGAAGAACCCACAAAAGGGCAAGAAAACTCACACCCAGTGGGCAGGGAGAATTCACATCCAGTGGGACGCCAGAGACAATGCTGACTATGAGAAACCTTGGAGAGGACCTCAGATGTGGGCAACCCCCCCCCTCTAGGGGACCGAAAGCAATGGATGTCGAGCGGGTCTAACATGATACTGTGAAAGTTCAATCCATAGTGGCTCCAACACAGCCGCGAGACTTCCGTTCAAGTGGATCCAAGACAGCAGCGAGAGTCCCGTCCACAGGAGATCATCTCAAGCGGAGGCGGATCAGCAGCGTAGAGATGTCCCCAACCGATACAGGTGAGCGGTCCATCCTGGGTCCCGACGAGCGGTCCATCCTGGGTCTCGACTCTGGACAGCCAGTACGTCATCCATGGTCATCGGACCGGACCCCCTCCACAAGGGAGGGGGGGACATAGGAGAAAGAAAAGAAGCGGCAGATCAACTGGTCTAAAAAGGAGGTCTATTTAAAGGCTAGAGTATACAGATGAGTTTTAAGGTGAGACTTAAATGCTTCTACTGAGGTAGCATCTCGAACGGGAGGGCATTCCAGAGTACTGGACCCCGAACGGAAAACGCTCTATAGCCCGCAGACTTTTTTTGGGCTCTAGGAATCACTAATAAGCCGGAGTCTTTTGAACGCAGATTTCTTGCCGGGACATATGGTACAATACAATCGGCAAGATAGGCTGGAGCTAGACCGTGTAGTATTTTATACGTAATTAGTAAAACCTTAAAGTCACATCTGAAACAGTCACACTGCCGCCCCCCGGAGCTGTCGCTTTTTTTTTTTCTTTTCTAGTCCTTCACTATCAATATCATAATTCACAAATCTTTCATCCTCGCTCAAATTAATGAGGAAATTGTCGCTTTCTCGGTCCAAATGGCTCCCATTATAAACAATGTGGATATGTGTGGAGCCCTGCAACTTGTGACATCACGCGCACATGCTTCCGGTAAAGGCAGGGCTTTTCTATTAGCGACCAAAAGTTGCAAACTTTATTGTCGATGTTCTCTACTAAATCCTTTCAGCAAAAATATGGCAATATAGCGCAGTGATCAAGTATCACACATAGAATGGACCTGCTATTCCCATTTGAATAAGAAAATGTAATTTCAGTAGGCCTTTAATGACACGTTATGATTCAAGAGATTCAGGATTGTTTATTGTCATATGCACAGTTAAACAGACAGTTTGCCGTACAATGAAAATCTTACTTTGCTCTGCTCGTCCACCCTTTGAGTCACACGGTACTAAGCTAAAATAAAAATAAAATACAAATTAAAAATGTTATATACAAGGCACAGGGAGCAACAACATTATTGCACATTCTGGTTCACACTCAACAGTCTGAATATGGAGGTGACATTGGGTCACAGCAGCAATTTTAAAAAGTATCTTTAGTGACCTTTAATGATTGTCTAGGTCAGTGGTTCTCAAACGGGGGTACTTGAAGGTAAGCCAAGGGGTACGTGAGATTATTTAAACAAATTCCAAAAATAGCAGCAATTCAAAAATCCTTTATGCATATATTTATTAAATAATACTTCAACAAAATATGAATGTAAGTTTATAAACTTTGAAAAGAAATGCAACAATGCAGTATTCAGTGTTGACAGCTAGATGTTTTGTGGACTTGTTCCATAAATATTGATGTCAAAGATTTCCTTTTTTGTAAAGAAATGTTTAGAATTAACTTCATGAATCCAGATGGATCTCTATTACAATCCCCAAAGAGGGCACTTTAAGTTGATGATTACTTCTATGTGTAGAAATCTTTATTTATAATTGAATAACTTGTTTATTTTTCAACAAGTTTTTAGTTATTCTTATATCTTGTTTTCCAAATAGTTCAAGAAAGACCACTACAAATAAGCAATATTTTGCACTGTTATACAATTTAATAAATTAGAAACTGATGACTTAGTCCTGTATTTACTTCTTTATCTCTTTTTTTCAACCAAAAATGCTTTGCTCTGATTAGGGGGTACTTTAATTTGAAAAAATGTTCAGAGGGGGTACATCACTGAAAAAAGGTTGAGAACCAATGGTGTAGGTTGTCATATTCATTTTAAATAAACTATTTTTTATAATGTATCCTACATGGAGTATCAACAATGTTAACATGTTCATCTTGACTCTTTTAATTGCTCTCTGTTGCATCTTTAATCCGACTAGGAATCAATACAGCTTTTATTCTGGGTGGAGACCGTTTATTGACGTTCTTGTGGTGGTTTTTTTTATGTTGCTGTCTACTTTTCTACAATGAGATGACTTTGGAGATTGCCTGATTGCATCTGCTTTCCATTCGAGCAAAGTACATTCAAATTAAAGAGCTTCATTTAAGTGTCTTAAACGAAACCATAGAGATTTGGGGAAATATGTTATTGACTGTTTTTTTCAACCAGGAAAGCCTTTTTTTCTTTTTTAAATCAAATAGTGGTATTCTAATCCGGTTATCAGCTCCGAACCCAGGATGGACGTTATCACATTTAGATGCACACGGAATCGTTAGTGTTAGCATTCTTAATACCTTTCAATTATTTAGAGGCTGCCAAGGCTTTTGATCCAAGCAGGATTACACAATTACATGAGGCCCGTTTTCATGCCATTTCTTAATGGTGTTGCTAGGTAGAAAATCAATATCATCTAAATGATTAGTTAATTGTTAGTCCCTTGTGTTTTGAGAGTAATCATTTCAGTAGGCTTTAAAGAAATTGCTATTATAGCCAGTCATATATTAAGAGTGCACACAATTTGATTGTTTGGCATCCTGATTATATATTGATTTATCATTTTCAACCAAGCCCACCTAAAAAGAATATATTTTTTTAATTAGAATCAATGTTAAAAATATTTTTTTTATGCCATCTCCATGCATTTTGCACTTTTTAATCTAATTCCCCAGCCATGCACCTTAGAGTCATATAACTTGGTATGTGACACAACTAACCTTAGCTTGCTAACATGCTAATATTACCATACTAACTTGGTATGTGACATTTGTTACCTGTTAATATGCAAAAAATAGCTTGCTAGCGAGCTAATTTCATCTAATTTTACACTTTTTTTTTCATTTCCGCATCCTTCGAGTAGTAAAACTTGGTATATCAACCATACTGACTGTTATCATGCTATCGTTACTACACTTTTTAAGCGTTAGCATTTTTTTGTAAACATGCTTCTGTTTTAGGCTAGCTCTGTAGCTGTTTTTGTACAGTTTTACCTAAAACTCAGACACTCAGCAACATTTAACAAATACGGTAGCTTCTGGCAACCCCCGGCCAGAGGACCAGGGCACAGATAGCAGGCCCATCAGAATTTTCGTGGGAATTTTCTAGTTAGTTAAATAATGCATTGCAAAAATCAGCTCGAATCGAGACTCGTATTGAATTGCAACCCCACAAATCGGAATCAAATGTAATAATTTGGTGCCCAAAAATTCCCACTCCTATCATATAGAGTATAACTTAAAAGTGTAAGCACATTTTGTTATGTGTGTTGGTTCGGATTTTAAAACATTTTAGAAAATAAAGATCTAAACGTGTTCCGGGGTCAAATTCACCGTCATTAGTTTTTTAAAATGACATGTTATTATTTCTAGTGCGTCATATGAGTGTGAAAATACGTTAACCCCAGCAAATACAATATAACACTTTCACTTTGATAACAAGTGAGGTTTGGTGGGCCACAAAAAGCTAAAGAAAAAGCAAAACATGTTGGAAATGAATTTATTCACTAAATTGTGGTGTCTTAATGTACATTTTGTGGGATTAGGCTAAGTAGTTGAGAACATGGTGATTAATTTCTATTTATTTTATTGTTTTTAAGGGATTTATCACCAAATGAAACTGTCAGTAATGGCGACAGGTGCTTTCTTCATTCTTTCATTCGTTCAAGTCTGGAACATCCCTTTGGGTAAGGTAGGCTGCTGTTTTCTCCATTCTTGATTGATTGATTAAGAAGTGTATTGACATCTTAAAGAATTGAATCCATGTGATGCTTTAAAAAGGCAAATGGATGGCACAAAAAGCCAAAAGGCTTGTTTCCATTGTGGTCCATTAAATATTCATCACATTTGATACATTAGATAATACAATATATATAACCTGTAACATGATTATAAAACATTATATTATAAAATGGATAAATTATGTACATATACACAGTATACATGTCAGGTGATTTGGGGGGGGGGGGTATATACACTATGTACATGACACAATGTACATGACTATGCCCATGTTGACTCCAAGAGTGTCCAAAACAGAATGAGAAAATATATATACACTATAACCATATATAAACCTGCTTGATGCTTCGGAAAGTTGCTGGGGATCAATTTTTATTCAGATCAGGTAGAGATTGAGCTGAGCCAGGATTTTATGGAAGTTTTAAAATTTTGTAAGGAAGTTCAAATTTTAAGGTCTGTTTGTAGTGCATTCCACTGTGTGGTGGCAAAATAGTAGAGTGCATTTTTTCCCATGACAGTCTTGAATTTGGGGGGGACGAGGTCTGAGGAACTCCCTTTCTTGTAGTACCTGTGAGCGTCCCTTATTCTGATGTCATACTGGACTAAATTGGTATTGTGAATACCGGTGTCTTCCACACAGCAATGTATTTTATTTGTGATGATCCCAAATAATACTTGTTGTGTGTACTAAATTAATTTTACAACTTGCTGACTCAAACTTTTAAAGAATGCCTCAATATGCTGTTATAGGAATGGAAAATTTATCCTGTGAATGCATTGGGGTTATTAACAAATTAGAATCTGGAGTCATTTTTTGTTTAATTATTGGAAAGTGTTGCTTAACTCTGAATGTTCTTTGTTTCTCAATGAATAATGGTAGCATTCAATTTAACCAAATAATGCAAAGTATTATTAATAATACAATGATGGTTCCTCACTTTATGGGTGTTTTGAGATAAGTGCTGTTTCTTTGCTAAGAAACAGCTCCTATCTTATCAGGAGAAATACAACCTTAGAGGAAAATCTAATCAAAACATTTGTATGCACGTACGACACTTAAAACCTTTAGCATATCTGTATGTGGAATTATATTATGGAATGGATTAACTAAAGAAATCAAACAAACCACAGATATGATTGAGTTTAAGAGACTGTTCAAACTACACGTTTTCACAAAGTACAAAGAAGAACAATTACGATAAACATCTTGAACCTTTTAATTTTTTTTTTGAGACAATTATTATTTATTTAATTAATATATGTTTACTTAGTATGGCGTATTATTTATGTATTCACGGTTTAGTTACAAACAGAGAGCATGGAAAAGGGATAAAATTGCTATGATATGAAAAGGTGTAGGGTTAAATAAGCTCTGCTTCTTCCTTAGTCCTTTTCAGATGTGCTGTAATGAAACGACTGGAAATATGTGATTCATTACATTGTATCGTATGCAAGTTTGAAATAAACTGAAACTGAACTAATTGTTATACTCTAAGTTCCACGCTAAAATTTGAGTTTCAAGCATTCCCACCACCGATAGTTGTCGTAACAAATATCACAAAAAACCTTTTAAGATCCGCCAACATCTGGTTTTATTTGCTAGCATTAGCTTATAGCTACAGATTGACATAATTTTGTTTTCAAATCATGAAAATGAAGATAGTAAGTTTGAAGGAAAGCGCTGAAAAGAAGTGAATAATAATCTCTGAATTCATTGAAAAAAATCATCAAAAAACGTGACCTAGAGCGTAGCACTGCTAGTCTGCACATACAGAAGCAGAATGAGTCTAACGTCAGTCAAGAATGCTAAAATAATATCGAAACAGTGGAAATGTATCCATGAAAATATTGAAAATCAGCTGATGATGTGTTTGACGGGAAGCATCTGAAAGAAAATACTGTAGAAGTCCAATTTCCAAGATAAATATAGTACATTATTATTACATTATAAAACTACTGTCGTTTTTTGTGCTACATTCTAGGTCTTATTTAAAAGTTTGTTTTTGCCAAAGGAATTGTACATGTTAAGTGTGCTGTTAAGTTTTATTAGATTAATTTCAATGGGAAACGTTGATTTGTGATAAGTGTTAAGAGGTAAAACAGGAACAATTAAGATCGTAAATTGAGGTATTACTTTACAGTTTCCTATGTTCCCCTAGATTGCCAAGGTTCTTGTGGCAATGGAGGTGTGGTAAGGTCGTGGTCACCATGACTTCAGTGTATCATTTGCATAATTGTCTCTGACGATACAATTTCCTTGAAAAAGGCTCAAAAATGTATATATACATTCAAAAAGAAAAAAAACTGTTGATAATATTTTTAGATTTTATTGTTTTGCTCTATTTTTAATTGTTGTGGCTATTGTATATTGTACTTTGTTGAGAATTTTTCAAGTGTGAGACTTTAAATTATTGTTATTTTTTTTTTAAACGACTCAACAAATCTAGTATATTTTTAGGTGTTATAGAACTGTACTCATGTTTAGAGACTCTGCTTCTGTCCCTCAAGCTTGAAAAGTGAGCTACAGCGAGCCTGACGTCACACTTGCTTTGCGCTGTTACTCCTGTCTGACTTTCTCTCTCTAATAGTCTATATGAATCCATTCATACTGTAACAACCTTTTGGTGGGAATTTGTTATGTTTATGTGGTTTTAATTTGATTTAGATTTTTCCCTTAATCGCAAACACACAGTTTGTTACTTAAAGCGGTTTGGCGGAGAATGAGGAATTGTTGTGTGTCGGGAGGTAAAACCTGTTGGAAATGGGCAAGTTGTTATCATAAGATTGGCAAAAAAAGTTTAAAATAGTGTCAGATATTGTGTGATTTCTTTTGGAGGTTAAAATACATTGTTACTTTCATTTGTTTCCACGTAAAAAAATATATATATTTTTAAGGTGTAGCGGCTATGATTTTGCCATGGCGGTGGGCCACCCTCAGTAACATTAAGGGAAAACCTTAGTTTCATTTAACCAAGTAACGCTAAGTTTTATTTGGTGAGTTTTGCGTTTGAATGTGTTAATAACAACAGTTTCTATCTTAATTAACACTGCCCCAAAATGGCGCCTAACTAATTATTTTATTCATAAGCTTCTCTCCTAGGAAATACAACTACACTCTTGTTTAGTGCTTTTATAATGTTTATGATGCTTTGGGAATACATATGTCAAATATATTATACATTATGTTATGTTCATTTATAACTACCTCTATCTTTTGTTGTTGTTGTGGATATTTGTATGTCCGGCTTACTTTGAACCAGTCACCTATGTTGTGATTTATTCTACCAAATACATGTTTCATCACGTTAACATTTTGTGTTTACATTAGAACCATCAAAGTTGATGTGTTAGCATACATTTGTAATTAATCACAAACAATAGCTAGCTTTAATTTTGTTCAAACACAGCTGAATCACACGTTATTTTGACCACACAATAAAATTTAATTCGAGTCAAACTATTGAGGTCTTTTTTCAAAGTTAATTTAAGATATGCATGCAATAATAATAGTAATAATAATAATAATGGATTAGATTTATATGGCGTTTTTCTATTGACTAGGTAGTCAAAGTGCTCACAGAGAAGTGAGAACCCATCATTCATTCCACATTCACATTTGGGTGGTGGTAAGCTACATTTGTAGCCACAGCTGCCCTGGGGTAGACTGACGGAAGGGTGGCTGCCAATTTGTGGCACTCTATCATTAATTTGCCAATGTGAGCGGCACTGGGGGCAGGTGTCCTTGCCCAAGAACACAACGGCAGTGAATTTGGATGCCAAGAGGCGGGGAGCGAACCCGCAACCGTCAAGTTTCTGGTAATTTACTGCGATTAATCAATATTTTGATACTCTGATTAAAACAAACGTTTGACAGCACTAGTTTAGTGCTGTCAAACATTGTAGATTTGCCAAACATAGGATGTTCATTGCAAATTTTATGAATGCATGATATTTTCTTTTGTAAACAATCTTTGGAAGAGGCTTTTTAGGGAGGAGAGACAGATTTGTCACACATTACGGTATTACACAGTAGGTTTGTTAATTGTATTTTGTTTATTAATAACAATAGTTGAGGTGTTAACACGGGCCAAACAGAAGTGTCTCAATTATCTTTTTTTAAACTAAATTATAGATGTTTTGTTGCCAGGGATTTGTAGGAAAACAATGTAATTCCTTAATTTTGTCAGTATTTGAATTCATAAGATGTGTCAAAAGATGCCCGGTGGGCTATATTGTGGTGTTTGTATTTCTTTTTTGTACATGTCTTTGCATTACTCATCCTTTTACTACCATTTCCTCGCATCTCATTGGCTGTAGATTTATGGTCTGTCCTTACAAGTCCTATCCGTCTCCCTCTGTCCCCCTTGTTTCATTGCGTCTCTCTCAGGAGTCTCGCCTCCTCCCAGACAGCCCGTGAGCCCTAGAGTCACATTTCAGGCATGGCTGCTACTTAAAGGCCCATAATCTGCTCACCGAATGGCTGCGGTGGCCTTAGCGTAAAGCAAATGATTCACTTTAAGGACTCCTGCTGCTGTGGGACCCAGAGGCTAGTGGCTGGTGCCGTTAACGTTAGCGCACGCAGCACTGCGCGAGCCATCATTATTTATTTAACCCGTTAAGTGTTTAAAGTGGAAAGGGTCCACAGGGAGGCGGCGTGGTTGATGAAATTATTCCACATATATATATGGTTAAATCCTTTAGGGAGATGAGCAAGGGAACGGAGAAGACGGAGAATAGAAGATGAAGACTTCTCTCTTTCTTCACTTATAAATGCGAGGTCACATGATATTGATATGGTGTTACACACCCCACAACAGAGCAGGAATTTCTTCCTCATGCACAAATGACAGCATTGGCATGTTAGTGGCTTCACACAAAACCACCAAAGCTGCTTGACTGAAAACGAATATTGATTTCTAGAATTCATTAAAGGCCTACTGAAACCCACTACTACCGACCACGCAGTCTGATGGTGTATATATCAATGATGAAATATTAACATTGCAACACATGCCAATACGGCCTTTTTAGTTTACTATATTGCAATTTTAAATTTCCCGCAAAGTGTCGTGTTGAAAACGTCGCGGTATGATGACCCGTGCGTTTGACGTCTCGGGTTGTAGCGGACATTATTTTCCAGCCCGATCCAAGCTATAAGTACTCTGCTTTCATCGCATAATTAAACAGTGTTCTGGACATCTGTGTATCTGAATCCTTTGCAATTTGTTCAATTTATAATGGAGAAGTCAAAGTACAAAGATGGAGGTGGGAAGCTTTTAGCCTTTAGCCACACAAACAGCCGGTGTTTCCTTGTTTAAAATTCCCGAAAGTGAAGCTTTACTATGCATCAGAGCGTTCAAGCGAACATAGATCCCGACTACATGTCAACCGGCAGTTTTCGGTGAGAAAATTGTGGTAATAAGTCGGCTCTTACCGAAGACATCAGCGGAGCTTCCGCTGCGTGACTTCCTTCAGAGACATTCGCGGTCAACTCACCCATGGCCACATCCCTCCGACTTTCAGGTACTTTTTAATCTTACTAAAACACTAGCAACACTATAGGCGGATAAGGGATTTTCCAAAATGATCCTAGTAAATGTGTCTAATAACATCTGAACCGCTCCCACTGCAATCGCCTTTTTTTTTTTTTTCCTAGTCCTTCACTCTAAATTTCCTCATCCTTGAATCTTTCATCCTTGCTCAAGTTAATGGGGAAATTGTCGCTTTCTCTGTCCGAATAGCTCTTGCTGCTTGAGGCTTTGATTGTAAACAATGTGAGGATGTGAGGAGCCCTACAACCCGTGACGTCACGCTAAGGATGATACTCGAAACCGGTTTTCCCGGTTGTTCGATAAGAAAAGAACCGAGTCGTCGGACTCGAACCCCTTTTTGATAACCGGTACCCATTATCGAGACCACTATAGTAAAGAAAAAGAGTTGGTTCTTTATTCGAATCCGTCCCGACCAGAAATGCTCCGTGAGACATCACAAGAAATGATGTCACGTAGCTCAGTCATTAGGCGCAGATAGCGAAAGCAGGAAAACAACGGACGGGAAAAAGCACTCCAAGGTGTAATCAAGTTCAAAACAGAAGACTGTCACAACCACTGGCTCGTTAGTGGCTGTAACATTAAGGGAGACCACACCGATTTGTACATTTTAGCCAACAGATCTTTTATTTTACAACATGTATCAGTGATCAGTAATGTGAATTAACCAAGGAATGTATCAGTAAATGAGTGTTGTCCAAAAGGGTGCAAGTGTGGTGCTAATCCCGGCCGTCGTTGCCGTGACCATACGGTCACCAAACGAATGTGCCTGTGGGACGAGAGAGAGCCAGAGCAGGCTGATGGGAGGCCTTTTATAGGCCGCCCAATCAGCAGCCCTCTGAGATGTTGCACGTCTTCACAGACCAGCTCCACCTGCGGGTCGGAGGACCAAAGTGCCCCAAACACTAACCGACAGAGCCGGGCATGACATCCCCCCCCTTAAAAACAGAGACCCGTGTTAACTGGGTCTCTGAAGCACCATCAAAAAATAGAAAACAAAAAACTACAGTAGCCCCAGTAGCTATATTCTAGTCCCACTGACGCACCTCCCCTCCACCCCAGACCAACCAGAACCCAAACCATCCCAAACACCCTCCTTCCCCTCCGACCTTCCCTGCACCCAGCAAATCCTGGTACCCGGACAGCGACCTTTAAGGGAAACAGAGAAAAACCGCAGGTTAGGAGTGAGTGGAGATGATTAGACCTCCTGGTCCAGAGCCCGAGAGAGCGCATCAGCCATTACATTTTCCACCCCGCGAATATGGCGGATCAACAGGTGGAATGGCTGCAGAAACAGTGCCCAGCGCAACAGGCGCTGGTTGGTGGACCCTTTGAAAGACTGCAGAAAAGTGAGAGGGTTGTGATCTGAGTAGACCACATTTGGATGGAGACCCCCTCCCACATAGACTTCAAAGTGTTGCAATGCCCAAATCAATGCTAATGCTTCCTTTTCAATCACTGAATAATTAAATTGGTATTTGTTGAATTTTTTTGAAAAATAGCAAACCGGTCTGGCTACTCCATCATCATCAGCCTGCAGGAGGACCGCACCTGCTCCCACCTGGCTTGCATCCACCTGCAGCTGGAATGGCAGATCCAGTTTGGGTGCAGCCAGGACCGGAGCTGATGTTAACAAAAGCTTTGCATTCTGGAAAGCCTGCTGACACTCCTCCGACCAAATGAATTTGGCGCCACCCTTCAACAAATTGGTCAGAGGAGATACAACAGTTGAAAAATTGCAGCAAAAATTGCGGTAGTACCCGATCATACCCAAAAAGCGCATAAGTTCTTTCTTCGTCGCCGGCACAGGGAAATTATCAATAGCTGCCACCTTTGCGTTAACGGGCCGCACCATCCCCTGGCCGACTACTTTACCCAAATAGACGACTGTGGCACGCGCAAACTCGCATTTCGCTAAATTTACTGTGAGGTTTGCTGCCACCAACCTCTGGAAAAGCGCTCGAATGCGAGCCAAATGTTCGTCCCAACTGTCTGAATGACAAACGGCGTCGTCCAAATAAACCGCGCACCCCTGCAGCCCCCCAACGACCCTATTCATGAGCCGTTGGAAGGTTGCAGGAGCATTCCGCAAACCGAAGCTCATTCGAGTATACGAGTACAAACCGGAAGAGGTAATGAATGCAGATATCTCCTGCGCTCTCTGCGTCAAAGGCACTTGATAGTAACCTTTCAATAAATCAAATTTGCTGACATAACGAGCACTCCCAACCTGATCCACACAGTCCTCGATACGTGGCAATGGAAAAGAATCTGGTCTAGTCACAGCATTTACTTTCCTATAATCCGTACAGAATCTATAGGTGTTATCTGACTTTTTCACCAGTAGACATGGCGATGCCCAACTGGAGTAAGATGGCTTGGCGAGACCATGATCAAGCAGATACTGCACACTGTCCTCCATACTCTTCTGTTTATCGGGAGCCACTCGATAAAATCTTTGTCGTATTGGGCGGGCACCCTGTGTGTCAATGTCATGTTCAATTAGTGTGGTACAGGTTGGAGTGTCGGAAAACAAAGGCAAAAACTCAAAAATCAAATCCGACAACTGTTTACGCTGTACCTCACTTAAATGACCGAGGAGACTATCTAGCTCCTTTAACTGCTGAGTATTATCTAAGCGCCCGTGTAACACTGAATCATCAGGTGCGCGCACTTCATCCCAAGCTGCCACCTCCGGCCAGTTGAGTGGTTCCCCAACCCCAACGGCTAGACCCACTGGACTCGCAGCAATCCCACCCGCCTTGTCGGAACCTGCAGAGTGGTAAGGCTTGAGTAAATTCACATGACACAGTTGCTGTGATCGTTTACGATCAGGAGTTGACAGTAAATAATTGAGATCTAACACTTGGCTCATAACCGTAAATGGACCAGAGTATTTTGCTGTAAATGGTGACCCCGGAATGGGCAGCAAAGCTAAAACTTGATCACCTGGATTGAAAACTCTGATCTTAGCTTTACGGTCATAACGCAGCTTCATTTTCACCTGAGCTTTAGTCAAATGCTCGGTTGCCTTTCCATGCAAGCAACAGCCTACGACGAAAACCATCTACATACTCAGTGAAACTGACGGGAGTGTTCTGCAGATCCAGATTGGCATTTAAAACAGACAGTGAGGTCCGGACTTTGTGGCCAAAGACTAGGTCA
This sequence comes from Nerophis ophidion, assembly GCF_033978795.1. Lineage (NCBI taxonomy): Eukaryota > Metazoa > Chordata > Actinopteri > Syngnathiformes > Syngnathidae > Nerophis > Nerophis ophidion. The sequence continues at coordinate 11,320,315 of NC_084612.1, read as the reverse complement.
TTTGGACTAAAACCAGTGCTTTCTTGAACTACACCACGCGCAGACAACAAGAGCCATGGCAACGCCTCCTCCCAATCTCTCCGCATCTCAACACAGTAAGCGCGCAAGAGAGACTTCAACGTGGCATGCCAGCGCTCCAATGCCCCCTGACTCTGTGCGTGATACGCGCTGCTCAAATTGTGCTTCACCTGCATCGACTTCAACGCTGCAGCAAATGTTCTGGAGGTAAAGTTAGACCCTCTGTCGCTCTGAATTACCTTTGGAATGCCAAAGACAGAAATGAATTTAGACAAACATTTCAATATTGACCTTGTGGTAATTGTTCTCAAGGCATACGCTGCTGGATACCGAGTGGCCTGGCACATGATGGTAAAGAGGTACACACAACCAGATTTCGAAGGGGGTAGTGGACCTACACAATCAATAATGAGATGCTCAAATGGTGTGCCAACAGACGGAATAGGTTGAAGTGGTGCAGGTTTAATTGGAGTACTCTGTTTCGCAACCTGGCAAACATGACATGCTTTGACAAATCTAGATACATGGCGTTTCATCCGTGGCCAGTAAAAATGTTCCAAAAGACGTCGGTAGGTTTTCTTAACTCCAAAATGCCCAGACTCTGCTCCATGGGCTGTTCTCAAAATCAAATCACGGTATTTGTCAGGTACCATCACTTGAATCACCTGACCTGCCACTTCAGGATCAACACCTGGCAACCACGTATGCAGCAAAACGCCATTCTGAATGAAGTAACCCATCGTTGGATCAGTAGAAACTAAGGCAAAATATTTCTCAAAGCTCTGATCATTCTTTTGTGCCTCAATTAAATCTTGACATGACAGAGGTTCGGGCAACTCAGGAACAAAAATAGGCACAGATTTGGACACATCCGACGATTGCGCCTGCGTGCGAGACATTGCCCTAGTCACAGCACAAGCAGTAAACACTTCTGGGAATTCTTGACAACACGCGTCTGGCTCCTCTACAGATAGCGGTACAGGTGTAACAACTGGAGGTGGAGAAACTAAACACCCACCCAAATTGTTCCCCAGAATTACATGGATATCCTGCATAGGCAGAGACGGTCTCACAGCAATAGTCACCTCCCCATTCACAAATCCTGAACACAAGTGAATTTTGTGCAACGGTACAGAAAATGACTGCATGCCTATTCCTCTAATCAAAATACATTTCCCAGTGTCAGATGCTGTGGAAAATGGCAAAACTGCTCCAGAAATGAAACTCTCAGATGCCCCAGTGTCTCTTAAGATTTTAACTGGAACTTTTTGTGTCTCTCCAACCAATGACACCCAGCCATCACTAATGAATGGAGCGAAATCAGACGCAGCTGACTCTACTGATTTCGTCTGCTCGTCTGACACAGATGCACCATCTTCAATCACTTGCTCACAATGAACTTCCAAACGAGGTAACGGTGTTAGATCAGAGACGCCAAAATCAACTGGATGCACAACAGAAACACACCCAGCTACCTTGGCATTAGATTTACGGCCTTTCAACAGCGGGCAGTCCTTTTTCCAATGTCCCTCCTGCAAACAGTAATGACATTTATCCGTCGGGCTTGGGCGAGATTTGCTACTTCCATTATCAAATTTAGGAAAATTACTGGAATTGCCATAATTGGATCGATTTGAACTACGACCATAACGAGGAGGAGAACGTTGTGGAGGAGAACGAGCAGGATCATAACGTTGGTGGCTATTATACCGTGGAGGACTGCTGTAAGGCTTACGTTTATGAGTCAACACAAAGGTATCAGCAAGCGAGGCTGCCTCCTCCACTGACTTTGCCTTTTGCTCATTAATGTAGGTTGCAATTCGATCTGGTACAATGTTCTTAAACTGCTCCAAAATCAACAAATCACGCAAATTTTCGTAAGTTGAGACAGACTCTGAAGTGAGCCAACGGTTAAAATAAGTACTCAACTCTCTTGCCACTTCAGCATGGGTCTGATTATCACGTTTACGCCAGTTTCTGAAACGTTGTCTGTAAGCTTCTGGATTCAGTTCATAACATTTCAAGACTGCTTTTTTCACCTCAGCATACTTGTGCCTATCAACAGGTGTTAATGCCAAGTATGCCTCCCGTGCGCGTCCTACTAGTACAGTTTGCAAAAGCACCGTTCTATCCTCTTCACTCCACTTTTTGTCAGAGGCCATCTGTTCAAACAGTGAGAAAAACACGTCTGGGTCACGTTCGTCAAACTTTGGAACATACTTTACCATGCTATCCATACTTGACCCGGACAGATTTCCACTAATCTTACCTTCTGACATTAGTTTCAAATGATCCTGTTCAATTTTAATTTTCTCAAGCTGTACTGTAAGGTCCATTTCACCTTTTTTCAAATCCATTTCTTTTTCAAATTTGAGTCTCTCCATATCTGCTTGCTGTTGCAATTCTCGTTCTAATTTGATTTTTTCCAGTTCAAAAAGACGTTCTTTCTCCTTAGCCTGTTGCGCCCACTCAAATTCAAGTGCCTTCATCTCTCTTTGTTGCTCAAAAGTCAGTATGCCTACCCTCTCTGACTGCATAGGCTCTGACATACCCTTCACATGAGCGTCACCACCTTTTCCTGAAGGCAAAATGCTCTGCTCACACAAAAACTCGTGAATGGAGTCACGCAAGGGTCCCTTCTTACCAGTTCTAATGGCTGATGACAATTCCATGCCATACTTTTCTGCCAATTGCAACAACTGTTCCTTATTAAGGGCAAACAACAATTTCTCAGATGGTGCTTCCACAAAAGCCTCCATCCTGCTCAACCCAGGCCGTCAGTACCAATCTGGCTACTGTACCAAACCAACAATGAAACTACTGAAAAAACAACCCAACCAAAAACTAGCTCTAATTACGCTAGGCTCTCTCTCTCCAACCAATCCAACCAGGTCTCTAAAACATTACAGTTATGTTAACACAGCAAACTAACCTCGGAGCATCCCCCTAAACATTTTCCCCCCACTAGACTAATCTATTTTCACACAGAGCCCGAGGACGAGGATCATTTACTCACCAATACCTGTGGAGACGTACCATCCCGACAAAGCCGATTCAGCCGTTTCTCCAAGGCGGTGCCCTCGCCCAGGCTCTGTGACAGCAGGAACCTAGAACCCGTACTAGATGGGGATAAAGGCGACAGCTCCTAAGAGGCTGAATGCAATGCTACAAACTGCAATGAAACTAAACCAAGATGGCTGGAACAAACAATTCAGTGTCTACCTAACTTGCACGGTCAAACAAAGCCTCAAAAGTACAAATCAGTAGATCCCCCAATTAACTAACTGATAACAGGCCCCAACTGACTATCAGCAGTACACAATTAGTAACTCAGCTCTACTCACCTTCCTACGCTCCAAAAGCCAGTAGAAGGAATACTCAATACAAAGAGCTGTACGCACCTTCCTACGCTGCCATAGCCAGTAGAAGGAATTACAATAGCCTAAAGTTACTACCAAAGATCGGACGAGCCCCCATATGTCACAACCACTGGCTCGTTAGTGGCTGTAACATTAAGGGAGACCACACCGATTTGTACATTTTAGCCAACAGATCTTTTATTTTACAACATGTATCAGTGATCAGTAATGTGAATTAACCAAGGAATGTATCAGTAAATGAGTGTTGTCCAAAAGGGTGCAAGTGTGGTGCTAATCCCGGTCGTCGTTGCCGTGACCATACGGTCACCAAACGAATGTGCCTGTGGGACGAGAGAGAGCCAGAGCAGGCTGATGGGAGGCCTTTTATAGGCCGCCCAATCAGCAGCCCTCTGAGATGTTGCACGTCTTCACAGACCAGCTCCACCTGCGGGTCGGAGCACCAAAGTGCCCCAAACACTAACCGACAGAGCCGGGCATGACAAGACATAATCCAATGAATAACTTTACTGAGAGATTTGAGCAGGGTACAAACACATGACCAACACTTTTACGATCAAATGGAAACATAGCAACCAGGCTAGCAACGCACCTCCTTTACAACAGCTGTCGCAACGTTCTTAAAGCAACCGCAGCACATACATATATATACAACATATCCCCCTTTTTTAACTTTAGTTTTTCTTTCCTTGTAAACAAAGCAAAATCACACTGTATATGTGTTGTCAGTCTAATTATAAATAATGCAGACGAGGCGTGTTGGCTGAGTTCTTGACGTTTACTGCCGGTTGACGACATGCAACAACACTTTTCGGGGCTACCACGCATGCTCGTCACTCCCGTTGCATGCTGGGTAGTGTAGTCGTTATATTCCCTAGCTCATAAAGAAATAATGTTAACTCAATAAAGTATTTCTTTTTTTAGCTTTAACTTTTCATATTTTAGCATTGTAACCACATTTGCAAACTAATTTTCTCTCCATAGAATTTTCTTTCAATAAAGAAATAATGTGCAAAAATGTCAAAGCATCATAACAAACAGTTATGTCAAATAGTAGCAGAAATGCAGTTTTTGGAGAGCTGTATTATTTTCAGTTTTGTGCCCAAGGGACTGATTTTATTTAACACTATATTATTATTTATACACCTATAGTGATCACAGAGACAGGTTGTTTTTGTGTTACTGTATATATTTGTTTTTCTGAAAAATCCCACTTAATATACTTTGGGTAACAACAGTCAATATTTATTTATTATTTTTTTTTTTTTTTAGGGGGGTAACAGTCAATATTTATTAGATTTTATTTTTTTCTTATATAATAAAATTGAGCTTTTGTTAAACCTAATATTTTTTTTTCATGTGCAACAACCTATCTGGACTCGATAAGAGAATCGATAAACGGTTCGATAAGAGGATTCGATAATAGGCTCAAACTCGATAATTTCTTATCAAACATCATCCCTACGTCACGCGCACATCGTCTGCTACTTACGGTAAAGGCAAGGCTTTTTTATTAGTGACCAAAAGTTGCGAACTTTATCATTGATGTTCTCTACTAAATCCTTTCAGCAAAAATATGGCAATATCGCGAAATGATCAAATATGACACATAGAATGGACCTGCTATCCCCGTTTACATAAGAAAATCTCATTTCAGTAGGCCTTTAAGCTGACACCCATTCACTTTTCAGCATTGGTGTATTTGTGCGCAGGCAGCCATATTTTTGTTGCATTCTTCTGAAGTGGATGTTTTGTTTAATGCTAACGTGGAGCACAGTTCATTAATAAGTAAATGTGTCTGTGTTGGCCATCCTAAAGCATGTCACAACACGATTACACTTCCTGAAGTAGCCAAAGGTTGAGAGTCACACTGGGAGTACTTCCTCCGTTTCACCTTTGCCTCAACCCTGTCGGAACAAGATTCATGATGACATAACACTGGATCTGTCTGCCGCATTGGGCCAAATGTTTTCACACTGACTTTTCGGATCAAAGTTTGCAGAAGGGTTTGGATAAAATAAAGTGGTATTTTGTTTTTTTCTACATCCCACTTTTTGGGGCAAAGTGTTCTATGGTTTCAGAAGGCAAGACAATTAAATCAAGGATGCCTTCACCCCAAGTAGGAACATTTGTTTATATTATCACTTGGCAGGCAACGACAGTTCTCAAGTATCTCCTGTAGTCTAGGGCTGGAAAGATTTGTCGATTCAATCGACATCATCGATGACGTAAATACGTTGTGAAAAGATGGCCCTGTACCGAGGAGAAGATGCCGCTAGTGGTGTTCCAATCAATCAGAGACCAATCATTTTTGGCCAAATTCTGTGGAAAAGTTTGTGATCGTTAAATGCCAATCGTTGCCTTTCAATACTGATCACACAAATATCACATTTGGTTGATACTGTGCATTTTGGTCCAATTTTTGAAAGGTGAGGCTACTGCTAACTAGTGTTATAACGATACCAAAAATTGCCTTATTTGCTTTATTTTAACTAAAAATCTAACTGTACATTAAACATATGTTTCTTATTGCATTTAAGTCCTTAAATAAAATAGTGAACATACAAGACAACTTGTCTTTTAGTAGTAAGTAAACCAACAAAGGCTCCTAGTTAGTCTGCTGACAAATGCAGTAACATATTGTATCATTTATCATTCTATTACTTTGTCAACATTATTAAGGACAAGTGGTAGACAATTAATTATTATAAATATGATGATCTAGTTATTTATTTACTGTTAATATCTGCTTACTTTCTCTTTTAACATGTTCTGTCTACACTTCTGTGAAAATGTAATCACTTATTCTTCTGTTGAATGATACTTTACATTAGTTTTGGATGGTACCACAAATTTGGGTATCAATCCGATACCAAGTAGTTATAGGATCTTACAAACCCCGTTTCCATATGAGTTGGGAAATTGTGTTAGATGTAAATATAAACGGAATACAATGATTTGCTAAACATTTTCAACTCATATTCAGTTGAAAATGCTACAAAGACAACATATTTGATCTTCAAACTGATAAACATTTTTTTTTTGCAAATAATCATTAACTTTAGAATTTGATGCCATCAACACGTGATAAAGAAGTTGGGAAAGGTGACAATAAATACTGATAAAGTTGAGAAATTCTCATCAAACACTTATTTGGAACATCCCACAGGTGTACAGGCTAGTTGGGAACAGGTGGGTGCCTTGATTGGGTATAAAAGCAGCTTCCATGAAATGCTAAGTAATTCACAAACAAGGATCGGGCGAGGGTCACCAATTTGTAAGCAAATTGTCGAACAGTTTTAGAACAACATTTCTCAACGAGCTATTGTAGGGAATTTAAGGATTTTACCATCTAGACTACAAATCACTGCACGTAAGCGATGATATTACGGACCGTTGATCCCTCAGGCGGTACAGCATCAAAAACCGACATCAGTGTGTAAAGGATATCACCACATGGGCTCAGGAACACTTCATAAAACCAAAGTCCGTAACTACAGTTGGTTGCTACATCTGTAAGTGCAAGTTAAAACTCTGCTATGCAAAGCAAAACCCATTTATCAACAACACCAAGGAACGCCGCTGGCTTCGCTGGGCCCGAGCTCGTCTAAAATGGACTGATGCAAAGTGGAAAGGTGTTCAGTGGTCAGACGAGTCCACATTTAAAATTATATTTGGAAACTGTGGAAGTGTTGTCCTCCGGAACAAAGAGGAAAATTACCATCCTCATTGTTATAGGTGCGAAGTTCAAAAGCCAGCATCTGTGAGGGTATGGGGGTGTATTAGTGTCCAAGGCATGGGTAACTTACACATCTGTGAAGGCACCATTAATGCTGAATGGTCCATACAGGTTTTGGAGCAACATATGTTATCATCCAAGCAACGTGATCATGGACGCCCCTGCTTATTTCAGCAAGACAATGCCAAGCCATGTGTTACAAGCCATGTGGTTTCGTAGTAAAAGAGTGCGGGTACTTTACTGGCCCGCCTGCAGTCAAGAATGGGAAAGAATTCCACTTTCGAAACTTCAACAATTAGTTTCCTCAGTTCCCAAACGTTTATTGAGTGTTGTTAAAAGAAAAGGTGATGTAACACAGTGGGGAAAATGCCCCTTCCCAACTACTTTGGCACGTGTTGCAACCATGAAATTCTAAGTTAATTATTATTTGCAAAAAAAAATAACGTTTATGAGTTTGAACAACAAATATCTTGTCTTTGTAGTGCATTCAACTGAATATAGGTTGAAACGGGTTTGCAAATCATTGTATTCTGTTTATATTTACATCTAAAACAATTTCCCAACTTCCAACTCATATGGAAACGGGGTTTGTACATTGGTCATATTCAAAGTCTTCATGTGTCCAGGGACATATTTTCTAAGTTTATAAACATAATATACATTTAAAAAAACGAAAGAAGATGTTGAGATGCCAAAAGATATCGACGTAATCAAAGTAGAATCCACTAGATACGTGCCTGTACTTGATATCATTACAGTGGATTTTAGGTGTAGATCCACCCATGGCCGGGACCGGCACGTTTTAGAGGAGATATTGTGCCGAAAATGATTCATTAGTAATGCGGTACTATACTAATACCGGTATACCGTACAACCCTACTGCTAACTGTGTTTATCTCCATACACAGTGCAGAGTGACCCCTTTGAGTCGCTATCACCTGCCAAAAGAGTAGTAGCCAAAGTAGGAGCCCTTTATACACATTCATGATAACACATATAATACATTTATACAGTAAATGAACAATATAATAATATACATATACACAGTACATGAACAATATATTAATATACAATATAACTACTGCGATTAGTTAGCGACTTTTCCAGGGTGTACACCGCCTACCGCCAGAATGCATCTGAGATAGGCTCCAGCCTCCCCCGCGACCCCGCAAGGGACAAGCGGTCGAAAATGGATGGACGGACAATATAACTATTAAAGATGCGTGAATAATCAATTTATAATCAAATCGTAGCCCCTGAAAGGTACGGAGATGGGTAATCCGCAATATTTACTCCATTAGATTTACTTAGTAACTTTTTGGCTAAATTGTACTTGTCAGAGTAGTTTTAATGCAACATGCATTTTACTTTTACTTAACTATTTTTGTGAAGAAGAAACACTACTTTTACACATTTATTTATATCACAATTATTTATAATTTAGTGATCATGGCTTGCAAAGACGTATTGATTTGTAATCGAGCCTTCTTCCGAAAGGCACTGTCACATTACTCTGTTTTGCCAATCTTACTCAAGCACTAGGGACGTTTGACAATTTCACCAATCAAACAAGTAGGCAGTGAGTTACCGTTTACGCAATACAAGCACAAAGTACAGATTTAGAAGCTGAAATAGGTCACTATTTTAAAGTATATGATAAAATAGAAACTTGCTTGTTTATCAATAAGTGTCACAATTTTCCCGAAGAAGACATCTTAATTACGTGACATAATGCCAGCATACCCTGACTGTTTGAGAAAACTGGTAAACAGAAACCTCCTAAAACAGTTGATTAAAATAGTGATCCTTTTGTATGTTTTTGATGTTCATAATAACCACAAGTGTCTTAGAAGACATTTCGCTGCTCATCTGATTAGGCTTCATCGTTTCGTGCTCACAGACTTTGATACCTCAGGTCTAATCTAGCGGTTGGTGCCAAAACCCCCAAATGTTTATACTCCAAAAAAACGTGAGGATGTGCTTGGGCAAGGATGGTTTCGCCCTATTGTTGTGAGAAAAACAACTGTTTTGATGCAAACGAGCAATCCTAACTGTCAAAGCCAACGTCGGTCGTTGAAGTGTAATTTCCCCTCGTTAATATTGGGGTATTGTGTGGCAGAATGATTGCTGTGGATCAACTACTAACAGTCCAAAATATTCGGAATCCCTCACGTTAGCTTTTCATTCAGTTGTAATCAAATGGCACAAATGGAATTCTGGTCACAGAAGGTGACCAGAATGTTTTTTAGAATTGGTAGAAAGGACAGTGTTGTATGTGGGAGACAGGTGGTTTTTCAGACCACCTCCTCTTTTCAAGGATGTTTTTTCAACCTTGACATAGATGGCTTCCCTCTTTCCTCTTTTGTACCATCCATCCTCCTTGTCCAGAATCTGTACATTATTGTTTTCAAAGGAGTGCTGTTTCTCCCCGAGTTGCAGATGGACAGCTGAGTTTCGGCCCGAAGAGTTTGCCCATCTATGCTGTGCAGAGAAAACCAACAGTACAGTAGCGATGGATTGAATGCCCTGAGATGACAATGACCTGGATTAATGAGAACATTCATTGAAAAACCTCCAGTGTCATTGAAAAACATTAAAGCATTACCAACACCAATTACCAGTTAGATGCGGAGCTGTAAAATTATTAGCACTAGCTTGTTGGCATGTAGCATTCTCTTATTCTACTGTATTTACATGATTACATAGCTAAACAAGCTGAAATGACCACCCCTAGTGTACAAGAGGCACACTGCGTTTGGCCAACAGTCACATTAGACATAAGAGCATGGAAACTAAAACTTTGCATGTTGGTGAGAAAATTGTAGAAATTGAATTATTTGACAAATCAGACTACTTTAGAGCCTAGAAACATACTGACTGTAAAAAGTGACATGATGTCAGACAAGGCTGCACACATCTTCGATAACTTTCAATCTAGTAAACAATAACATTTGCATAATGTGCTGTCATTTGTGTCTGTAGAAATGTTCAACTTACAAGAATTTCACTTCCAACTGGAAAAAACATGCTGCAGTAAATTGCAAGCGTGCACACATGCACATGCACGCACACAAACTACGGTTGTAGTCCACGAACCATTAAAAAAAATAGCTACTAAATAAATCAGAAGTTATTCACAAGTTACTCAATAATTTTAGTTTTTTCATGAAATGCTTACTTACTGTTACTCAAGTAATAAGTTTGATGACTACTTTTTACTTTTACTACACTCATATTCTAAAGTAACGGTACTCTTATTTGAGTACACTTCTGGGGGGAACTCGACCCACCTTTGGAATCGTGATCCTAATCAAATCGTGAGATGCCCAAGTATACCCACCTTTAAATTGAAAACAAAATTGTAAATCTGTTATTTTTTTACACATAATTTATTCATTATTTTGAGTTCTGAAAATTAATAAGAAATAATTACTGTATATTACCAGTGTCATGAATGATTATTTGCAACTACAATTATTTAGAAATATATTGAAACAACAAAATACAAATGACACTCCATTGCACATTAAAAATATGTGCAGGTATTTGAAGAATATGTAAAGCTTACTGGCCAATGGTAAATAAATAAATTAATGATAAATGGGTTGTACTTGTATAGCGCTTTTCTACCTTTACTTCAATGGTGAAATACAGCAATCTAACATTTAAGTAGTTGATGGATATCCAGACCTCAAATATAAGAAAAAATTTAGGGAAACGATCACATTTCTTTGAATGTCTTGAACTTCTGTTTCCCACCAACTGCAGTATTTAAAAATATATTGCCAGCTATAGTTGATGGTTACTTGGTCATAGCTCAACTTGACATAGCTTACACCAGGGGTCACCAACCTTTTGAAACCAAGAGCTACTTCTTGGGTACTGATTAATGCAAAGGGCTACCAGTTTGATACACACTTAAATAAATTGCCAAAAATAACCAATTTGCTCAATTTACCTTTGACTCTATTATTATTAATAATCAATTATATTTATCTTTGTGGAAACACTGATCATCTTAATGATTTCTCATAATAAATATATATATATAGAAACAGATAAATATAAAAAAATAAAATAATGGGTATTTCTGTCTGTCATTCCGTAGTACATTTTTTTTCCTTCTACGGAAGGTTTTTTTTGGTAGAGAATAAATGATGAAAAAAAAACACTTAACTGAACAGTTTAAAAGAGGAGAAAACACGAAAAAAATGAAAATTAAATTTTGAAACATAGTTTATCTTCAATTTCGACTCTTTAAAATTCAAAATTCAATCGAAAAAAAGAAGAGAAAAACTAGCTAATTTGAATCTTTTCGAAAAAATTCTAAAAGTAATTTAGGGGACATCATTTGTAATTTTCCCTGATTAAGATTGATTTTTAGAATTTTGATGACATGTTTTAAAAAGGTTAAAATCCTAATCTGCACTTGGTTAGAATATATAACAAATTGGACCAAGCAATATTTCTAACAAAGACAAATCATTATTTCTTCTAGATTTTCCAGAACAAAATTTTTAAAATAAATTAAAACGACTTTGAAATAAGATTTAAATTTGATTCTACAGATTTTCTAGATTTGCCAGAATATTTTTTTAAAATTCAAATCATAAGTTTAAATAAATATTTCACAAATATTCTTTGTCGAAAAAACAGAAGCAAAAATGAAGAATTAAATTAAAATCTATTTATTATTCTTTACAATAAAGAAAATATAAATTTACTTGAACATTGATTTAAAAAAAAAGAAGTTATATTTTGGTTTCATCTGACCACATGGCATTCTCCCAATCCTCTGCTGTATCATCCATGTATCCATTTTGGTGTAAACTCAACTTGTCGTGTTCGGAGGAGGAAGAATACTGAGTTGCATCCCAAGAACACCATACCTACTGTGAAGCATGGGGGTGGAAACATCATGCTTTGGGGCTGTTTTTCTGCCAAGGAGACAGGGCGATTGATCCTTGTTAAGGAATGAATGAATGGGGCCATGTATCGTGAGATTTTGAGCCAAAACCTCCTTCCATCAGTGAGAGCTTTGAATGGTTGACCAAATGCTTATTTTCCACCATAATTTACAAATAAATTCTTTAAAATTCGTACAATGTATATTCCTGGATTTTTTTTTTCACATTCTGTCTCTCACAGTTGAAGTGTACCTATGATGAAAATTTCAGACCTCTGTCATCATTTTAAGGGGGAGAACTTGCACAGTCGGTGGTTGACTAAATACTTTTTTGCCCCTCTGTATACGTGTTTAAAAATCCTAAAACCATTTTTAAGGTTGTATTTTTTCTCTAAAATTGTCTTTCTAAAAGTTATAAGAAGCAAAGTAAAAAAATTAATGAATTTATTTAAACAAGTGAAGACCAAGTCTTTAAAATATTTTCTTGGATTTTCAAATTCTATTTGAGTTTTGTCTCTCTTAGAATTAAAAATGTTGAGCAAAGTGAGACCAGCTTGCTAGTAAATAAATTAAATACAAAAAAATAGAGGCAGCTCACTGGTAAGTGCTGCTATTTGAGCTATTTTTAGAACAGGCCGGGCGACTCATCTGATCCTTACGGGGCTACCTGGTGCCCGCGGGCACCGTGTTGGTGACCCTCTGGGTTACAGCACATTAGTTGTCTCATACAACAGCGCCTCTGCTGTAAAGTCATGCATGTGATTGCTCAACAACAGTGATGCTCAAAATGTGCTAGGCTGCGGGCTCCATCTAGTGGTACGCCAAATAATCTCTTAATCAAATATCTTAATGACGTGACTTGAGTCATAAAGGTTTATCAGTCTTCAATGGGCGTCCTTAAAATTCTGAGCCCTGTAGGCAGTAGTTGACGCCAAAATAAACAAGACACAAACAGAACTGTCTTACTTATTTAGGGGCGGTGTGGCTTGCTTGGTTGGAGTTTCATTTTTGATTCCTGCTTTCGCCATTCTAGTCATCGCTGTTGTGTTCATGGGCAAGACACTTTACCCATTTGCCCTCAGTGCCACTCACACAGGTCTAAATCTGGTTTAAGATCAGAATCAGAAATACTTTAATAATGGAGACAATGGGTTCACTGTTACATAAATATAATTCACTACACTTCACTCACTACTCCGACATTTCTAACACTCAACATGCACAGGAATTGAATGTTCTCCACATTTTCCTCCTGTATCTCCCTTTCCCATCCTTCCACCTAATCAACTTGTGGAACACATGTAAACAAAGAAGAACATTATCTTAATCCTCATTTTTAAACTGTGTCTAATGTTACAGTGGCCAAAAATATTAAAAATACAGTGCTATTTAAATAAAACTTCTGCCTAGTTTTAATGAATACTTAGGCCTACTACGCTATTGTATTTTAATGTGGGTCACTATGGTGATACATGGAAAGCCATGTGTTTTCTGAAGTGGGACTTGGTGAAAAAAGTTTGAGAACCACTGCTCCACAGTCATTATTGCTGAAGCTGTAGTACGTGCTCAAAGGATGTGCTATTTGTGTTGGACCGAAGCTAAGCTTGTCACCAAGTGTTGGACTAAAATAGTCTCCGAATGTTGACATGTCATCACATCTTGTTGCAAAGTGACTCAGCTGTGCTGTCCATGTGTTTCTGAAAATGTGACATATTATCCAAAGTCACATCCACATCCTCATACAAACCTGTTGTATGGGATTATATGGCACACGTGATGTAAATAAACATTTTCACTCAGAGCGTAACAAAGAGTATTAGACTTTTCATTTGGTTATTTAAACTGGAGGTGATGGCAAACAATGGTCAAGTGAGGGATGAAGTGAGAGAGTGAGAGCGGGAGACTGAACAGATTGAATGGCTAATGAAATGGGTACCTCCAGGCCTGAATAAATTCTCTGGCCTGGCGATCCCTCAGGATGCCGGCCTCCCAGGGAGATTAATGACCACTGGGCCGTAGTATAATGAAGTAGTTTGCCTTGGCAATGTGCTATGCGAATTCATCACTACGTCCACAAGTGGGCCCGCCGAGCGCACCATCTTTATAAATCCCTCTCGCCCGCCACTCCCGCTGCTCCTAATTTATGGTTCTGCCAGCAACCCCTCCGCCACAAATGGTTTTGCCTTCTCACTTCCAAGACCGCACCTGTGCTGACCATTGTAAACATTTTCATCCAGGATATTTAATAAATAAAATAAGTTATCTAATCTAATAATTCAATAAATATCCTTTATTTAACCAGTTAAAAACTAATTGAGATTAAAATCCCTTTTTAAGAGTGACCTGGCCAAGAGGGCAGCAAAACAAAGTTGCAGAAATACATATAGGAACAACAAAAACAGCAACAATCACACGCCGCAATTAAAAAATAAATTATTTACATATTTTAAAATAAAACATGTGATAGGTCAAAACAGTGCATAAAATGTTTCTGTAAAAACAACTTAAAATTAAAGTTCCAAGCAGCGATGGACGGAAACCACTTAAAATTAAAGCTCCAAGCAGCGATGGACGGGACTGAGTATATATGGTAGTGGCTGAGGAGAGGGAAGTCTGGGCTTCCCAGATATAAGTTAGAACAACACACTACTTTGTATTATATTGTAGTTTTTATCTTCCATAACTTGTCTGCTGACAGACATAAGTTAGAACTATACACTACTTTTAATATAAATGTTGTAGTTTTTACCTTCCATAACGTGTCCATGAATTACCATGAATTGATTAACGTGGACCCCGACTTAAACAAGTTGAAAAACTTTTTCGGGTGTTACCATTTAGAGGTCAATTGTACGGAATATGTACTGAACTGTGCAATCTACTAATAAAAGTATCAATCAATCAATGTCTACTGACAGATATAAGTTAGAACTTTACACTACTTTGTGTCATAAATGTTCTAGTTTTTACCTTCCATAACGTGTCTACTGACAGATATAAGTTAGAACTACTTAGTATTATAAATGTTGTAGTTTTTATCTTCCATAACGTGTATACTGACAGATATAAATTAGAATGAAAATACATGGGTACGGCTAGTAGCTACTATTAGCAAACAGATAGACCTACCAACTCGGCGCATAAAAAGTGCAGATGGCCCTAAAATGACTAAAAAGTCCGGTACCATATGTAAGTACCCAAAATAGAGACTCGACATACAAAGAAATTCAGTCGGATCAGAAACATAGGAGGAAACGGGATTAAAACCCAATGCTAACCGCCCATTAAAAATACATGGGTACGGCTAGTAGCCACTGCAAACAGATAGACTTACCAACTCGGCGTAATATCTTAACATCAACACACTCTCTCGTCCCAACTCGGCCCTGATGGTCGGCACCTATAAGTTTACAATTAGTTGTAAAATGTTGGACGCATTCTGCCCGAGGGTAGCTGAGATAGGCACCAGCGCCCCCCGCGACCACAAAGGGAATAAGCGGTAGAAAATGGATGGATGGATGGATGTTGGACGGTTGTTTTTACGATATGCAAGCAAATGACAACTTTAAAACATACCGGCTTAGCTACGGCACCTGGCAGCCATCTTGGTATAGACGATCACAGTCCCTTCCTCACGAATGTTAGTGCGTGCGCACCAGCAGCAGAAGGTATGGAAAAAAATGGAAAAAAAAACATCTCCCTCACTGTGTCTGCGCACGGTGGCCATCTTTGAAATGGTTTTCAGCGCAGCGGTTTTTTGAAGGCTGATAAAATCAAAACTGTAGCAGTAATAAAAACTCTTTCATCAACTTTTAATCAGAAGGGTTCAATCTCTCTCCTGTGGTAGTTTGAAGCTGACACGACAAACGCAGACAGAGGAGATAATGTTTGAAAAAGTGACCGTTTATTACAAAACTTTTGTTTTGAAGGGGGAATTACAAACTTCCTTTTGATATTTGCTGAGTGTTGTCAATATATGAAATGTAGGTCTAAGTGAGACCTACATAGAGGTTTCATGTCCCTATGACGTTCCTACTGGAAGTTACAGGCAGTTTTGTCTGTGTTTTCTTCCTAGGAGCAGTTTTGTCTGTGTTTTATTCCTAGGGGGCGCTAGAGCGCAGTTTTGAGTTTTGGGTTAGGTTTTTTGATTAGATTGCAATTTTTGCCAGTCCTGATGTGTGTCCAGTTTGGTGAGTTTTGAAGCATGTTAATGGGGTCAAATTACAGCTCAAAGAGGCAAAGGTGAGTGTTTTTAAAAAACTTTTGTTTTGAATGGGGAATTGCAAACTTCCTGTTGATTTTTGCTGAAGGATGTTAATGTATGAAATCTATGTCTAAGTGAGACCTACATAGAGGTTTTTGTTTCATGTCGCTACGTCATTCCTACTGGAAGTTACAGGCAGTTTTGTCTGTGTTTTCTTCCTAGGAGGCAGTAAAGCGCAATTTTTAGTTTTGGGGTTAGGTTTTTTGATTAAATCGCAATGTTTGCCATTCCTGAAGTGTGTGTCTAATTTGGTGAGTTTTGAAGTATGTTAAGGGGGTCAAATTACAGCTCAAAGCTGTGGAATAATAATAAAGAAAGAAAGAAAGAAAAAGAATAAAACGTTAGAAATTCAATAGGGTCCTCTGTCCCAAAGGGACATTGGGTTTCTAAAAAATAGAATGCCCAGTATAAAGAGTTTCTCGATTCTTTATAATGGTCTGAAATTCAGTGATGAGCTCAGGTAATCTCAAGTCCTTATGTAAGTTTTTCCATGAGCATAATTAAAGGCAGAAGTCGGTTAACATTACTCACACACATGATTTAGCAAGTCATTTGGCTTCATTGTAGTATTGTTTGTTTTTTATTTAAAGATGCCCATCATTGCCATTGATGACTGCCAGTCAGAGGACATGGAGAACTTTCTGTGAAATATTAGTTATAATTTGACAAAATAATACTTGATTGCGTTCCTGCTCTGGGGTGTTATTGTTCCCCTGAAAGCCCAACTCCAAGCTCATGTGTCTGAATTAATATGCAGACAGATATTTTTGAAATTGCAAAAATGCCTTTGTACGTATTGGAACAATTATGCATGCATGTAATATGAAACCGTTTTATCAAACGGAGCAATCAATGAGTACCAGAAGAAAAGGAGATTTCTTCAACTGTCTTTGAGATTGAGGTTTTATGGTGGTAACCGTCTAAAGCAGGGCTATTCAACTGCCGGCCAGTGGCCAAATCCGACCCTGGAATGACACCATACTGGCCTGGAGTTCAATTTGAAACTTGGGAGACAAATATTTTTGCATAACATTTCTAAAAACACTACAGTGCTTATTGAGGCACTTGTACCACTGTAAACACATTGGCAGAACCTTGCACTGACATATCAACCTTGCTAGCAAACATCAAACACCGAGGTCCAAATTTGTGATTTACATAACTGAGGTGTTCCTTTAGGCGCCCCTTTTAGTCCTCTCCTTTTTGGCAGTTACACATTTTTTTATAAAGTGATTTATGTATCTAAGATGTTGCACTATTGTTAGATGCAGTCATTTGTTCTATTCAAGTTATACCAGGAGTGTTCTTCAGGTTTCCATTTTAGGTCCTGTCCTTTTCATCATTTAGGATTTGGCTATGGTGGCCCATTCAGTTCAGTTCAAAAACTTGAGAGGCTCCCTTGTTTGCAGCATTGCAGTAATGACTAGCTTTTTTCTAGAAGGCCTTTAAAACAGCAGGGCGCTCCTGTAACTACATAGACCGAAATCAAAGGTCTAGTGTGGAGGATGCTGGTTCTCCAGAAGAAACAAAATACAAATGATTATGAAAAGAGAAGTCCGGCCCCCCGGGTCCGCAGCTTTCTGGAAAGGTCCCTCCTAAACAATTGTGTTGAATATCCCTAGTCTAAAGTACCGTAAATGCTAAAGTAATTGTAGTACGGAAGTTAATTGGCGGTAATTTGAGATTGTTAATATATTGCAAATCAGAACGACAGAGCCATCGTTTGCGGTAAGGTAAAAATTGTTCAGTCAGCATAAATAGCGTTAATGAGTTGATTGTAAACAACACTATGGGCAGTGTAACATGCATCCATCTTGTGGAACTAATGAAAAACAAAACCAAGAGGTTTCCTACTGCCACAGCTGGTTGAGTTCTTTGGCCAAGCACCAGTTTTTTGCTTTGGTAAACCATGCACTATTTGACTTTAGTGGAAAATATCACGGAAAGGGAGTTAAGTTTAAAATCAGAGTATCTTAATTTAGGGTACACAAAGCTATATCCATCATAGGTTAGTGTGTTATTGCAGATGAAGGGCATGCTTATGTGCACGTTTTTAATCCTGTTTATCCCTAGATGCTAATGATGCTTGCATACCTCCAGCTAATAGCGCTGTTTTAAATACATTCCAGAGGAAGGGGGGAAAAAACGTAGGCATTTGTTCCGGGCCTGTGCCCCGTGTCGCTGAGCCATTCATCGCCGGCGCGTTAATGGCCGAGGACTGATGAGCCGTTGTGTTTCACAACTCATAGAGCCTGCCTCTTTGATAAGCGACGTTCCATATGGAATAGCGGCGAGGAAATTAGAGGAGAACAATAAAGCATATTGAAGGATATTTAGATTAAGATGCATTTAATTGGGCTCTGGCCTAATGCATTTGAGCTGTGTTCTTCACATGTAGCCCATTGTTTCCGATGTTAGTGCAAAACAATGCTACTCTCATTGTACCTAAAGCCTGGCAAGATCATAATGAGTCCATCCATCCATCCATCCATCCATTTTCTACCGCTTATTCCTTTTTGGGGTCGCGGTTCAATGCATCAAAATAGCTGAGAGAAGAGTTTATTTTTTGTTGTTAAGTACTTGCTTGAAGAATCCTCTTGTGCCTCAAAGCCTTTGCTTGGCCATTCTATCTTTCTAAGACGGCTTATCGCCATCTTCATTTTTCTTGGCGAAGGCATGGATGAGTAGCATAATTGTACAGTTGACATCGGCTTAGACAACATCATCTCTTTTAGTCCCCTGCTAATCCTACACAGTGATAACAATAATGGGGGGTAAAGAATGGAAAGATTTGGTTTCAACAAAAGAAGATATCCAGTTTAATTTGCAATTAGCTCCAGAGGTCAAAGGCTCCATTTGCCTTCTGAAGGTTATTCTGTTTTTTTTTTTTGTTTACCCCTTCGTTCCCCTCAGTAGTGAACCTCTCATTTAGATCGCGACCTTGCTGTGAAGTGTTACCTGTGTGTATGTTAGGGTGTGTTTGTGGCATAAAATTGGGTTATATTCACCCCCCTGATTGCTTGACAGTTTTAGAGAGGAGTACTGCACATTTGTATGTGGACGCGTCTGTTTGCCAGCGACTGGCATGTAATTTATTTCATAGAAGGTGGGAGGGTTACGACCCCATACCCTCAAACGCCCCTGCCCCATCTGCCCGCCATCAAACAGCTCTGTGTGGTCCCTTGGGGCGGTCTCTGAAGTAGCCCTCCCTGCTAGTTTGTGTGCAGAAAAGCAGACCGAGTCTTTTTTTTTTTAACGTGTGTGTTTTACATGGCCTTATGTGAGAGTCAGTGCGGGTATTGATCCCTGCCTCCTCCCCAGTTCTTCCCATAATGAAGTGGAACTACATCTCCATTAGAAGCCGCTCTGCCATTGGCTGCAGCTAATATGTAATTAGCTGCTGTGCCATGAGCCTGTCACTATTGATTTCACTATCCAGATTACTTGTTACAAAAGAATAGAGCTGTCTGCGGCATAATTGAACAAGTTAACTCCTTGTCTCATAAAATGGCGGCCTGTATTGATTGTAAAAGGGGTGGAGAGAGAAAGTGAGTTGTGTTGTGCTGCGAGGAGGTGCTGATGCGTTTTCTTTTTCCCCTTCACTACTTTCCACAGTGGTGTCATCCTGACATGTCGGATCGAGACATTTCCTGCTGAGTTGCAGGATGCCGCACCCCTAAATGAGCTCTGTTGTCCATCAACTTCACGTTACAATACACAAGTCTTTTGTCACTTTTTCCATTTCATTTGCTTGCATTTGTCTTGTTTTTTTTTTTAGTTTATTACAATATGTTGACGCAGACACAAATAGAGAAGGCCATTATAGAGGAACATCATCTACTATGGACTACTGGTCATCTTCTGAATTGTTAGAAATAAAAATATTGTTCCTTTGCTACTTTGAAGTTCATTTACTAGGGTCTCAGTGCATCGTGGGTATTAAGTTAAGTTTTTTAGTGAAATAGTTAAAATGAAGAAATAAAAAATCTGCTTGCCATAACCTTCCTTTTTTTGATAAAATGCACATAATCAACATTGAAATAGCACTTTTAATTTGTGTGTATTAACAAAAAACAGATGAATAAAAACTTTCCGGTGAGATTATGGTACCCACACACCATCGCTCTTACAGTATGTGCGCTCTACTGCAATAGCTGCATGGAAACTATGTCAGCGTATATAAAGTTCCAGTCACTCCATGTGGTCCGGATTTGATCAATTTTTATTAGTTACACTCATTAGGCCAGGGGTCCCCAAACTACGTATCCAGCCCGACAGCGTCCAACATCCGGCCCGCAGTAAGTCCCAAGTTAACCCGGACTCTAATTATTATTTTTTTAAATCTGTCCTTTCTAATCCATTTCCTACTGCTTGTTAGTCTTACTAAACAAAACTTTTGAAGTTTTTAATGGTGAGGAAAAAAGCAAGTACATTTGGATTTTGTAAGAGATTTAGAAAATTTTTAATATTTACATGTAGATCGAATCGATTTAAAACTTTTTGACTCAAAATCGAATAGATCTAGGAAATTTGTCATAATAGCCTTAATCGCAATAATTTGCAAAATTAAAAATGTGGTGTTTTTAGTAATTTTTTTTTTTAAAACTTGAAAAGCATATCTGTCTGTCCTTGTGGGACAGCGTGGTGAAGTTGGTAGAGTGGCAGTGCCAGCAATCTGAGGGTTACTGGTTCAATCCCCAACTTCTACCATCCTAGTCACGTCTGTTGTGTCCTTGGGCAAGAAACTTTACCCTTGCTCCTGATGGGTCCTGGTGACCGCCTTGCATGGCAGCTCCCATGATGGTGGGTGAATGGGCGAACGTGGAAATACTCTCAAAGAGCTTTGGGCTCCTTAAAAGCGCTATACAAGTACGTACAACCCATTTACCATTACTTGTGCAGGGGATTCAACCTGCACATTCTGTGCAGACATCACACCAAGAGCCAGGGACAGCATTTTGATTTCAGAAGTGAGGGGTACACAACTGTCTTGCGCAAGGGGGCTTGGCTTGAATGGGGGCGTGGTTTGAAGTGACTAGACCGGTGGTCCCCAACCAGCGGTCCGGGGACAGGTACCAGTCTGTGACACATTTGATACCAGGCCGCACAGAAACATTAAATAATTTATTAACGACCGCATTTTGTCCGACTTAACTTTTGCTTGTCTCACTAAACACACTAATAAGCTTGTTCACAGATATATAGCATGCATGATAAAACTCCTGATAGAAAGTCGCCATGTGTTATATTTTTGTAACATGGGAAAATGCACAATAATGGACATATAAAATGTAACTGTGCCAGACTGTAGCTAAAAGCAAATTTCCATCTTCAGTCCCCAGCAGGTTGATGGTATATAGCAGGGGTTCTTAACCTTTTTGACCTCGGGGCCCAACTTTTTCGCTGCAGAGGGTCCTGGGGCCTACTCAATATTACCACTGAATTAGTAATCTTACTTCAACCTACTGACAGGAAAAACCTTGTCAAATGATATGAAAGCATGTGTTAATCACAATGATTTTTATAAAAGGTTGGGAAAGACTAATTACAAAAATAAATACTAAATAAATATACTGCAAAAGAAGGGACTAAAAAAAAAAAAAGAAAAATACATTTACACACAATTACGCGGCGCTAAAATAACTACATTCTAACTAAATTGATAATAAAAAAATACTAATATAAACTGTGATTAAAATTAAAGTCCATCCATGCATGCAGATGAAAATAGTTTTATCAATTCAGTCATAATTTTTGCACTTAAGAAACTTCTTTATGACTTTAGCGCCAGACTTCTTTTTTTGTTTGATATTCTCATTAATGCCGCAAGTGGTGGAAAACTGTAATACAACTGAGTACCGCTACGACCCATACGGACCACAGCTGAGAAACATATATTTTTTGACGGCCCTGTAGGGGGGCCCCCGCGGCCCGTTTTTTAAAATTGCATTGTGATGTAGTTTGTTTACCTTGTATGTCCTGGCTGGGACGGCGTGGCGAAGTTGGTAGAGTGGCAGTGCCAGCAATCTGAGGGTTACTGGTTCAATCCCCACCTTCTACCATCCTCGTCACGTCCATTGTGTCCTTGGGCAAGACACTTAACTCTTTCTCCTGATGGGTCCTGGTAAGCGCCTTGCATGGCAGCTCCCGCCATCAGTGTGTGAATGTGTGTGTCATTGGGCGAATGTGGAAATACTGTCAAAGCGCTTCGGGCTCCTTAAAAAGGGGTAGAAAAGCACTATACAAGTACAACCCATTTACCATTGTTTACCATTTTGGGAATAGAACAATGTCCACTGGAACAAAATACTGACACTTCTAGGAATCACAAATACTTCAGCTGCAATTTGTGTTCTTATTTTCTTCAACACAAGTTTTTATCAACAACATAAATACTTTTTGAGTTGAGCACTACACACCCCTTATTTGGATTTTTTTGTCTTACTTGTTTGTGATTCCTATTGTGTGGAGGCCAACTCACTCCTATCTCAAATCTGACCACAGATTGGTCAGCTGCTGTGTGCGGTCAATGTTTTGTCACGTTGACAACCTGGGGATAGGTTGAGTGGCAACACTGAATTGGCCCTAGTGTGTGAATATGAGTGTGAATGTAGCTGTGTTGACCCTGCAATGAGATGAGGACTTGTCCAGGGTGTACGCCGCCTTCCGCCCGAATGCAGCTGGGATAGGCTTCAGCACCCCCTGCGACCCTGAAAGGGACAAGAGGTAGAAAATTAATGTATGGACAACAAAGCAGTCACAGAAAGCCAAACAATGAGCTTGTGGGCAGGCTATATGGACAGGCTTCAATTTGAGTGGTTGTTTTCTTCCTGTCGCTAATTTAATTGAAAAGTACAATAATATTTTAGGGGCCGGCGTGGCGCGGTTGAGAGAGAGGCCGTGCCGGCAACCTGAGGGTTCCTGGTCCGATCCCCACCTTCTACCAACCTCGTCATGTCCGTTGTGTTCTCGAGCAAGACACTTCACCTTTGTTCCTTATGGTTCGTGGCTAGCGCCTTGCATGGCAGCTCCCGCCATCATTGTGTGGATGTGTGTGTGGATGTGGAAATACTTTCGAAGCGCTTTGAGTACCTTGAAGGTAGAAAAACGCTATAACCCATTTACCATTTTATTTATCCAAGTTTATTTATCCAAGATGGCGGCGCCCAGACGGGCTGCGCTCTCGAGGAGCTCCTGCTAAAGATGGAACATTTGGCAGAAATACCGGACAATTCCACAAACTTCATGGCTGGCTCACATCGTGGTCACTCCGTGATCACGTACGACCGCCAGACACTTCTGGATATGGACATATCGGGCCGTTTTGGACTGATAGACACTTGCGTGCTAGACTTGCTAACTAGCATGGGAATACATCGGCGGCTACATCCAGCGGCCTGTGAAGAAGCGGAGTCTAGTAGCAGCGGGGGCCGTCTACGGAGCAGACGCCAGCGGTGTGATCGGAAACGCGGATGCCGAACGGGGCTAAAAACAAAGCAGAAGGCTAATCCCCACAGAACACCACTTTCCTCCATCCCGAAGACGGATTTAGATGGAAAATGCGAGACTACTGGTCTGGGTAAGGAGTCAGTTAAATTAGAACAAGTTTTTTCTGCTTTGAGTGTTTCAGAGTTGGACATGTGTTTTACTGAGGTGGCTAACTATGATGCGTGCAGTTTATCAAAGCAACAAACAAACAATCGGAAAATCCCCGTTACTGAGGTGGCTAACCATGATGTGTGCAGTTTATCAAAGCAACAAACAAACAATCGGAAAATCCCCGTTACTGAGGTGGCTAACCATGATGCGTGCAGTTTATCAAAGCAACAATCAAACAATCGGAAAATTCCTGTCGTATCAATTCCTAGATATGGTGGTAACTATACTAAATGCACTGGGCATAATAAACACAACATTATTAATATTGCTACTACGGATAATTTGATCAAAAACTCCCTAAAACAGCCCACTACCTATAATATAGGTTTTTTAAACATAAGATCATTGTCTCCTAAAACGTTGTTAGTTAATGATATTATCAGAGACAACAATCTTAACGTCATCGGTCTCAGCGAAACCTGGCTTAAACCAAACGACTTTTTTGCGCTAAATGAGGCATGTCCTCCTAACTTTACACATGCGCATATTGCCCGTCCGCTTAAAAGGGGTGGGGGGGTTGCACTAATATACAACGAAAACTTTAACCTTAGTCCTAACATAAATAATAAATATAAATCGTTTGAGGTGCTTACTATGAGGTCTGTCACACCGCTGCCTCTACACCTGGCTGTTATCTACCACCCCCCAGGGCCCTATTCGGACTTTATTAATGAATTCTCAGAGTTCGTTGCTGATCTAGTGACACACGCCGATAATATAATCATAATGGGGGACTTTAATATCCATATGAATACCCCATCGGACCCACCGTGCGTAGCGCTCCAGACTGTAATTGATAGCTGTGGTCTCACACAAATAATAAATGAACCCACGCATCGCAACGGTAATACGATAAACCTAGTGCTTGTCAGGGGCATCACCGTTTCCAAAGTTACGATACTCCCGTATACTAAAGTATTGTCCGATCATTACCTTATAAAATTCGAGGTTCAGACGCATGTTCGTCAAACTAATAATAATAATAACTGCTATAGCAGCCGCAACATTAATACAGCCACAACGACAACTCTTGCTGACCTACTGCCCTCGGTAATGGCACCATTCCCAAAGTATGTGGGCTCTATTGATAACCTCACTAACAACTTTAACGACGCCCTGCGCGAAACCATTGATAACATAGCACCGCTAAAGTTAAAAAAGGCTCCAAAAAAGCGCACCCCGTGGTTTACAGAAGAAACTAGAGCTCAGAAATTATTATGTAGAAAGCTGGAACGCAAATGGCGCACGACTAAACTTGAGGTGCACCATCAAGCATGGAGTGATGGTTTAATAACTTATAAACGCATGCTTACCTTAGCTAAAGCTAAATATTACTCAAATCTCATCCACCGTAATAAAAACGATCCTAAATTTTTGTTTAGTACGGTAGCATCGCTAACCCAACAAGGGACTCCTTCCAGTAGCTCAACCCACTCAGCTGATGACTTTATGCAATTCTTTAGTAAGAAAATTGAAGTCATTAGAAAGGAGATTAAATACAATGCGTCCCAGCTACAACGGGGTTCTATTAACACTGACACGATTGTATATACGGCGGATACTGCCCTCCAAAATAGTTTCTCTCGTTTTGAGGAAATAACATTAGAGGAATTGTTACAACGTGTAAATGGAATAAAACAGACATGTTTACTTGACCCTCTTCCTGGGAAACTGATCAAGGAGCTATTTGTATTATTAGGTCCATCAGTGCTAAATATTATAAACTTATCACTCTCCTCGGGCACTGTTCCCCTAGCATTCAAAAAAGCGGTTATTCATCCTCTTCTTAAAAGACCTAACCTCGATCCTGACCTCATGGTAAATTACCGACCGGTGTCTCACCTTCCCTTTATTTCAAAAATCCTTGAAAAAATTGTTGCGGAGCAGTTAAATGAACACTTAGCGTCTAACAATCTATGTGAAACCTTTCAATCCGGTTTCAGGGCAAATCACTCCACGGAGACAGCCCTCGCAAAAATGACTAATGATCTATTGCTAACGATGGATTCTGATGCGTCATCTATGTTGCTGCTCCTCGATCTTAGCGCTGCTTTCGATACCGTCGATCATAATATTTTATTAGAACGTATCAAAACACGAATTGGTTTGTCAGACTTAGCCCTGTCTTGGTTTAACTCTTATCTTACTGATAGGATGCAGTGTGTCTCCCATAACAATGTGACCTCGGACTACGTTAAGGTAACGTGTGGAGTTCCCCAGGGTTCGGTCCTTGGCCCTGCACTCTTCAGCATCTACATGCTGCCGCTAGGTGACATCATACGCAAATACGGTATTAGCTTTCACTGTTATGCTGATGACACCCAACTCTACATGCCCCTAAAGCTGACCAACACGCCGGATTGTAGTCAGCTGGAGGCGTGTCTTAATGAAATTAAACAATGGATGTCCGCTAACTTTTTGCAACTCAACGCCAAAAAAACGGAAATGCTGATTATCGGTCCTGCTAGACACCGAACTCTATTTAATAATACAACTCTAACATTTGACAACCAAACAATTAAACAAGGCGACACGGTAAAGAATCTGGGTATTATCTTCGACCCAACTCTCTCCTTTGAGGCACACATTAAAAGCGTTACTAAAACGGCCTTCTTTCATCTCCGTAACATCGCTAAAATTCGCTCCATTCTGTCCACTAAAGACGCTGAGATCATTATCCATGCATTTGTTACGTCTCGCCTCGACTACTGTAACGTATTATTTTCGGGTCTCCCCATGTCTAGCATTAAAAGATTACAGTTGGTACAAAATGCGGCTGCTAGACTTTTGATAAGAACAAGAAAGTTTGATCACATTACGCCTGTACTGGCTCACCTGCACTGGCTTCCTGTGCACTTAAGATGTGACTTTAAGGTTTTACTACTTACGTATAAAATACTACACGGTCTAGCTCCATCTTATCTTGCCGATTGTATTGTACCATATGTCCCGGCAAGAAATCTGCGTTCAAAGGACTCCGGCTTATTAGTGATTCCCAAAGCCCAAAAAAAGTCTGCGGGCTATAGAGCATTTTCCGTTCGGGCTCCAGTACTCTGGAATGCCCTCCCGGTAACAGTTCGCGATGCCACCTCAGTAGAAGCATTTAAGTCTCACCTTAAAACTCATTTGTATACTCTAGCCTTTAAATAGACTCCCTTTTTAGACCAGTTGATCTGCCGTTTCTTTTCTTTTTCTTCTATGTCCCACTCTCCCGTGTGGAGGGGGTCCGGTCCGATCCGGTGGCCATGTACTGCTCGCCTGTGTATCGGCTGGGGACATCTCTGCGCTGCTGGTCCGCCTACGCTTGGGATGGTTTCCTGCTGGCTCCGCTGTGAACGGGACTCTCGCTGCTGTGTCTTGGATCCTCTTTGGACTGGACTCTCGCGACTGTGTTGTATCCATTGTGGATTGAACTTTCACAGTATCCTGTTAGATCCGCTCGACATCCATTGCTTTCCTCCTCTCTAAGGTTCTCATAGTCATCATTGTCACCGACGTCCCACTGGGTCATTATTGTCACCAATGTCCCACTGGGTGTGAGTTTTCCTTGCCCTTATGTGGGCCTACCGAGGATGTCGTGGTGGTTTGTGCAGCCCTTTGAGACACTAGTGATTTAGGGCTATATAAGTAAACATTGATTGATTGATTGACCATTTATTTTGGTACATTAAAAAGTACAGAGGACACGTCTCCACCCCTCCTCCAAATCACATCCATACCAGGAGCTAGAAAACACAGCTAGCCCTTGCGTTTCCTGCATGTGGGCATGGCGTGGTAGACGTGTGGCCACTCACCTTCATTTGAGGTCCACAGCCAACGCGCTATGCATACGTATGTTCAAGCAGAAGCAGGCAAAAGTGACAATCATGGATGCAAAGACGAGACAGAAAAGTACCTACTCAGTGGCCTTGTGGTTAGAGTGTCCGCCCTGAGATTGGTAGGTCCTCAGTTAAAACCCCGGCCGAGTCATACCAAAGATTATAAAAATGGGACCCATTACCTCACTGCTTGGCACTCGGCATCAAGGGTTGGGATCATTTTTAGAGGTTAAATCACCAAAAATTGTCCCAGGGTCTGGCCACTGCTGCTGTTCACTGCTCCCCTCACCTCCCAGGGGGTGAACAAGGGTGATGGGTCAAATGCAGAGAATAATTTCGCCACTCCTAGTGTGTGTGTGACAATCATTGGTACTTTACAGGGTCTCCGCTGTCGTATTTTACGCTTCATAATCCGCCACACATTTTCGATGGGAGACAGGTCTGGACTGCAGGCGGGCCAGGAAAGTACCCGCACTCTTTTTTTACGAAGTCACGCTGTTGTTACATGTGCTGAATGTGGCTTGGCATTGTCTTGCTGAAATAAGCAGGGGCGTCCATGAAAAAGACTGCGCTTAGATAGCAGCATATGTTGTTCCAAAACCTGTATGTACCTTTCAGCATAAATGGTGCCTTCACATACGTGTAAGTTACACATGCCTTGGGCATTAATGCACCCCCATACCATCACAGATGCTGGCTTTTGAACTTTGCGTCGATAACAGTCTGGATGATTTGCTTCCACTTTGGTCCGGATGACACAATGTCGAATATTTCCAAAAACAATTTGAAATGTGGACTCTTCAGACCACAGAACACTTTTCCACTTTGCATCAGTCCTTCTCAGATGATCTCTGGCCCAGAGAAGCCAGTGGCGTTTCTGGATGTTGTTGATGAATGGCTTTCGCTTTGCATAGTAGAGCTTTAACTTGCACTCACAGATGTAGCGACAAACTGTATTTAGTGACAGTGGTTTTCTGAAGTGTTCCTGAGCCCATGTGGCGAGATCCTTTAGAGATTGATGTCGGTTTTTGTTACATTGCCGTCTGAGGGATCGAAGGTCAACTTTATCAGAATTTATTGCCACCTTTCCCAACTTCTTTGTCTCGTCTTGCTGGCATCAAATTCTAAAGTTATTGATTATTTGCAAAAAAAAAAAAACTGTTTATCAGTTTGAACATCAAATTTGTTGTCTTTGTAGCATATTCAAATGAATATAGGTTGAAAATAATTTGCAAATCATTGTATTCCGTTTATATTTACTTCAAACACAATTTCCAAACTCATATGGAAATGGGGTTTGTATTTATACGTTTTCATTTCCGAATTTGTGGCAACAAGAGCAACAGCGACAAACTCATGCAGGCAAGGCAACAAGTGCATAACTATGAGAAGATGAAGAGTAATGATTGTGGGTGAAGCTAAATTAATTAATGCAAGTCCCTGCAATGTATTGACATGTAGACACCACCCCATTACAATTACTTATTAGCCACTGAAAATCTTCCGCCTAATGAAACCACAGTGGTTCACCTCCGTTGCTTTCTTAAGGTTAACCCAAGTAATTGGTGAATTACTCGATCGTTTCTGCTTGATTGTGATTCATGATAGAACACAGGCCGTGAGATCTAATCATGCTGCGGGGGCAAGAGAGCTAGTGATAAATTATTTGATGTACGAACTATATTGTTGTCCCCTAAAACAGACATGGAAGCGACGAGCAATTCCCCAGATGACAGGGTGAGAGGTTAATCAAACGCTCCTCCACGTGCCCATTTCCAGTACTCCACTCCTGAGTGATAAGTAGCTAACCATCGAAGCCTGTAATTACAATCTTACAGAAACAGGCCTGATCTGTATATAAATCTCGCCATCCAATTACAAGATGTAATAATTCTGCACTCAGGCTGGTAATGAGGTCTAATACCGGCGCATGTGATAATCCCCTCTGGATGCGGCCATGATCAGATGTTGGCTTTGTAATTAGACTGCCAGAAAATCATTATTTCCTGTTTTAAAAAAAGAGGTTGGTTAGAAGTTAATTTTCTGCCCATTCACTGAAGCATAGACACACATTTAATGACTTAATCATGATTGTTAGCTATTTTGCAATCAATTTGTAACGATTGTGTCGTAACGGGCGCTCTTTAGGGAGGCTCCCCCTCCCTAAAGAGTGTCGCTGATATGGCATGGCATGATCAATAGACCGAAATACTGAAAGGGATGTGGCCATGTGATTTAGATTTGAAATTGTAGATAATTTATTTGTAATCTGTACAATCACTGGACAATTGCACAGCCTGGGAGACTGCATACAAAGTATTTAACATGATGATAATGTTCCATTTTAATTGACTGTGTCAGGAATATTCAATAACCCTTAACTATTGGAAACTGGTCTGGGCCATTTATCTATTTTATCGATTAATTTAAGTACCAGTAGAGTGGAATAACAAGTTGCCTTTTTATTCTTAATTGTGTTTTATTGTATCCATTTAAAGGCCTACTGAAATTAGATTTTCTTATTGAAACGGGGATAGCAGGTCCATTCTATGTGTCATACTTGATCATTTTGCGATATTGCCATATTTTTGCTGAAATTATTTAGTAGAGAACATCGACGATAAAGTTTGCAACTTTTGGTCGCAAATAAAAAAGCCTTGCCTGTACAGGAAGTAGCAGACGATGTGCGCATGACGTCACGGATTGTAGGGCTCCTCACATCCTCACATTGTTTATAATCATAGCCACCAGCAGCGAGAGCGATTCGGACCGAGAAAGCGACGATTTCCCCATTGATTGGAGCGAGGATGAAAGATTCATGGATGAGGAAGTTTAGAGTGAAGCACTAAGAAAAAAAAAGGCGACGGCATTGGGAGCAATTCAGATGTTATTAGACACATTTACTAGTATAATTCTGGAAAATCCCTTATCTGCTTATTGTGTTACTAGTGTTTTAGTGAGATTATAAAGTCATACCTGAAAGTCTGAGGAGGTGTGGTGACCGCCAGTGTCTCTGATGGCTGCCTCTTTGACAGCTGCAGGAGGATGCAACCTCCGCTCATGTCTCCGGTAAGAGCCGACTTATTACCACAATTTTCTCACCGAAACCTGCCGGTTGACATGTCGTCGGGAAACATGTTCGCTTGACCGCTCTGTTCCATATTAAAGCTTCACAACAAACAAACACCGGCTGTGTTTTGGTTGATAAAGGCAGCTGCAATCCACCGCTTTCCACCAACAGAATTCTTATTTATAGTCTCCATTATTAATTGAACAAATTGCAAAAGATTCAGCAACACAGATGTCCAAAATACTGTGTAATCATGCGATTAAAGCAGATGACTTTTAGCCGTGAGTGGTGCTGGAATAAAATGTCCGCTCCAACCAATAACGTCACAAGCACGCGTCAACATAAGCGTCATCATTCCGCGACGTTTTCAACAGGACACTTCGCGGGAAATTTAAAATTGCATTTTAGTAAACTAAACCGGCCGTATTGGCATGTGTTGCAATGTTAAGATTTCATCATTGATATATAAACTATCAGACTGCGCGGTCGGTAGTAGTGGGTTTCAGTAGGCCTTTAACCATACCTAATTGTATTTACAAGCCCCAAAGTATGTGAAAATACAGTGTTAACATCACAAAATGCCACAAATTCAGTCGACCATTTTGAATTTTCCACTCCAAATATGGAATTTCTGTACATTCAACATTACTGTTGTAAAGCTTTTGCACTCTGACTATATTATCTGATCCATCATACTAGAAATACGCAACAATTAGACAGAGATGGGCTGTTTATCATTTACAATCCTTATGTAAGTCAAGAACACGTAGGTTTTTTTTTATGCATTTGAAATCGTAAATAAATAGCTAACAATTAAGTCAACCGATCAAGGATGCTCTATTGCGCCGATTATACCCTCTCTAAAACGTCCAGATACTGCCATCAGTACTGATTTACATGTCGTGACATGAACGTTTACCAAATACTGTATGTTATAAGCGCCCACACAGATGGCAAATTTTATTGGTGCATTGTTAACAGGGAGCTAATGCTAACATACGCTACTATTGTTTACTCACTAAGCCGCCGGCTGCTTCGGCTTCATCTCAATATTCTCAAACTTTCTTAAAGTACATTCTAAATCATCATTCATGCATCTTTCACCTGGTAGTAGACAAATGTGGCCATGGACCGAGAGGCTGGTCGACCTACATTCCCAGGGATGGTGAAAAAGACGCTAGTTGCTGCAACTTTTTTAAATCCTTTGTAAGGATTGTGATTTAGTCTTCATCTAAACAGAAATATATAAGTATCCCGTCAGTCGACATCCCAGCTAGAGTGGAACTTGTACACCAAGTCTTTGTTTGATTATGGTTTGTTAGGATTAGTTTGTATGTTTAGCACCTAGCAATGCCGCTGATGCTACACTGTTCCAATAAAGCCACATCTGTTTAGCATTCGGCTTCTAAAACGTATTCGACTTCTAAAACTTATTGCTAATTCTCTTTGTGTTCGGGCTCAAAAATATAAAGTTCTGAATCATATTTTTTTCCCCATAGTAATCGGTGTTGGCTCTCAGAATGTCTGCTTGATTAGCATTGTTGATGGGGAAGGGATCTGTGGTACATTACGGATCAAGTGACTGGCTTCCTCAATAACTGTCAAAATGGCTCGGGAATCTCTGTGAGATTGATACTATTTTGATCATAACTATTTATTCGCAAACATTGTAAGTCTTGGTGACATAAATCAGATTCGATAATCGCTTCTATATAGAAGCAACCTGTTTTTCCACTCAACTGATACTTTTCTTTGTTGACATAGTATTGTCAGTGGTTTGGAACTGGTTTGCGTTTGTGCAACAGACGTATAGCAAGTGACTGCATGACAACAACACATCCATTCAAGCATCTGAAACCAAGACATCATTTACCCAAAATACCACGTATGTTAGGAAAGGGGCATGATGGCACACAATCAATTAAGTGGTCACTTATCACATCGCTATGTTTTCTTGTGAGTTGTATTATTTGAAGCTAAAGATAATAAAAATGGTCAAAGTTTATTTCTACTCTGATTCAGTAATATCAAATATTTGTTTTTGCAGCTTTCAATGGGAATGTAAACAGGTCTGCTTCCAAATATGAAGTGTATAAATACTGGTACTTTCATGCCAGGAGGGATATGGAGGTTATAACTATATATTTTTAATTATGTATGTGCAGAAAATATTTAGGTTTAGTAGATTTTTTAAACTACTGTACCTAGGTAACCTTTCTAAAGAAGACTGTTAATGTCAAGGTTAAAACTACTATATCTAAGGCCTTGTTCATAATTGAGATTTCTTTTGTCCATATGTGGACTGTATCAGATTTTTTCATGTCAATGTGAACAGTGAAAGGCAAAATATGTGATTTAAAATTATTTTTGTGTAACTACAACAAGAATTGCAAAGGGGAAAATATGCTAACAATCATAGAACCAGAATAGTAATTATAAACCACACCGGGAAAAGGATACACACGTTCTCGCTTTGCTGCAAGCTTTTTCCTCAGTTCCCATGCAACCGCATAATTTTAAAGTCCACAACTTTTTGAGGGAACCTCAGAGATGTTTAGTTGGAGCTATGGATCTCTGCGTCTTTGTTTTCTTGCTCCATCACACACTCCTCACCTAAGAAGACCTTTAAAGTTCTCTTCCAGAGAAACAGCAGATATGGAAGAAATCAAACTGTTCTCTTTCAGAAACCCAAGGTACTTGGCTCTCTTGTGATATTACAGTACATCTTGTATCTGCATTTCTTTCTCTCAAATATTATTTTTCATCATTTTTTTTGTATTGTAAAATATTTTGCATTCCCAAGCAAGGCAACCCCAACATTAATATATGCTATTTGGGAAATTATATATATTACAGTAGTTGTCACCAACAAGGTGTCAGCCATGAACCAAGGCAATAATGAATCCATCTATCTATGCTTGATTTTGTGTCCACAATAAATTAATTAAAAAAAACAGTGCTCTGGAGCAGTGTTCAAACACTCTATTTGGCTTGTCAGCTTCAAGTTACTGTCGAGCCGTTGAGGTTAGAGGTGTTAAATGTTGGACGCTGGAAAATATAGTTGATGCCTAAATGCATTGCTGCAGATCTTTTTTTTAATACTGTACATTGTTTGCATATGAACGCCATACTATGTCATACAAAAGTCTGGGCGGTAAAACGGTATTACGTATAATACAAATTGTAAGATCCTGGAAGAGTTGGTGCTGCAGGAAATTCTGGGAATTTGTACTGTTGTGTTTATGTTGTGTTGTGGTGCAAATATTCTCCCAAAATGTGTTTGTAATTGTTGTTTAGTATGGTTTCACCATATGGCACATATTTATGACAGTATTGGCTTTGTTCATACGGCCACCCTTAGTGTGACACGTTATGGCTATTGACTAAGTATGACCTTTATTCAGTTTAACATTAACAGGATCATTTAAAATGGCAATAATAGGACAGTGAGATGCCTTTCCTTGACAGCTTCAACTAGTGACCATTATTGACCCATCCAACACTACAATATATCAATATATATATATTTATATAACATATAGAAAGAGTTATATATTTGAGACTAACCTGCCACACCAATATCTTAATGCACAGAATAATTTCGCCACACCTAGTGTGTGTGTGACTATCATTGGCACTTTGACTTAACTTTTGATGTGCATTTGTTATGGCTGACGGGCAAATCACAGGGCATTCATTCCCTTTGGCTCAACCTCACCCCTTTCATGTTTACGTAGGCTTATCTGACGCACAATGAAGCAACACAACAAACTTTTCAAAAGAATATGGCGGCTATGGTGCCGACTTCTCGATTCCCGAGTAATCCAATGCTTTGATCACCGACTGCATTTGGCTATTGATGAGTGACTACAGCATAATTTAAACAGGCACCAATTCGATTGAAAACTTGCTGTATATCTCTCCCTGTAGCGACTTTATCACTAATCTCATCTGTTTTTGTTGTTCAACTCTGTTAGCAGCTTAGCACAGCAGCTAGCGATAACTCCTCTCTGTTTGCTCTTGTGACAAATGTTTAGTTACTCCTTGGCTTTAAAGTGACACTCTCCATAGCCC
The DNA here is from genome assembly GCF_033978795.1 of Nerophis ophidion. Taxonomy (NCBI): domain Eukaryota; kingdom Metazoa; phylum Chordata; class Actinopteri; order Syngnathiformes; family Syngnathidae; genus Nerophis; species Nerophis ophidion. The sequence goes on along the minus strand of NC_084612.1, from coordinate 11,285,390 downwards.
ATGCGGACTACCATGGTAGTCGGGTGCCTGAAAAGTAGTTTCAAACTGAATAACCAGCAACCTTCACTACAGTGAGCGAGAAGAAGCTCCATCGCTACCCGTGCACAAGCATGAGGTTGTAAATCTCACGTTAATAAACACAATTAACTAAAACTGCTTTAACATAGTAACGGCTAACTAATTACTTAATAAGAATAAACGTTACATTACGTTACTACTTAGAACTAAATATTGTGAGTACTCTTAACACTGATTATGCAGCCATAAAACACTTAGGCAATGTTAATCACTTTGCATGTTTTTTTCAAGATACCAGTGAAGATACCGGGATATCTGTTTTGGTCAATATTGGCCAGCCCTCACAACGAATGCTTGAATTCTTAGTTGGTGTGGTCTTCGACTGTGCGGCGGTAGTCAGTGCAAGAACATTGTCTGCATGTTTTTGGGGATTGGGCTTGGGGGTCGGGCCAATGTCGACACCATGCATACCTGGAGAGCATGAGTGCAGGCATATTCATGCGTTAAAAGTGGGGATGTAGCAGTATTGCGGTTTCAAAATCTTTACAATAATTGATATCGTTTGATACTGTTGGTATCAAACAGATTGAGTGTATTTTTTTGTGGCGCTTTTGCGTTGGCCGATCTAAAAATAAACTACATTTCCTAAAGTCCTCTGCCCAGTGCGGACCGCCAAGGTGTGGGCGTGGAATGCCGTAATGGGGAGAACAAGACTAAGAATGGGGGAAGTGTGTTTGTAGTAGATAAGAGGAATTGTTTTTTTGGACATCCATCCATCCATCCATTTTCTACCGCTTGTCTCTTTCGGGGTCGCGGTGGGTGCTGGAGCCGATCTCAGCTGAATTTTGGCGGAAGGCGGTTTACACCCTGGACAAGTCGCCACCTCCATCCATTTCCTACCGCTTATTCCCTTTGGGGTCACGGGGGGGTGCCTACCTCAGCTACAATCGGGCGGAAGGCGGGGTTCACCCTGGACAAGTCGCCACCTCATTTCATCAAAATCTGTCTAACTTATTAAGTTGTGTTGCTAACAGACAAACAAACCCTGGTGAAAACAAACTACTTGGCGAAGGGAATAAAGTCTGCGTACTGCAAAGCAAAGTGTGTCACCTTTGTCTGAAGCTCCAACACAGAGCGGGTCATGGCCTGGAGGGAAACGAGGACACTGCACACTGCGGGGAAGACAAGTAATACGAGAAGCTACTTGATAAACCATCATCTGTAAAATATTTTTGACGCCAGCAAAGCTGAACATCAATTTGTGAGGTATTTACGTTATTAAAAGTAAAATTGTCAGTTAACTTTTTCTGACTATCAGGATTTTCAAAAATTATACCAAGATAGGCTCCAGTACCCCCTGCGACCCCAAAAGGGAAAAACAATAGAGGATGGATGGATATTAAAAAATGTCCACTGTCGAGGACACTGCTCCTCAGAAAGTAAAAGTTGAAAGACACAAAGCTTGTAAAACTGGATGTTTACATCTTCATTTTAAAGACACTCAACTTTAGGGGACGGCGTGGCGCAGTGGGGGAGTGGCCGTGCGCAACCCGAGAGGCCCTGGTTCAAATCCCACCTAGTACCAACCTCGTCACGTCCGTTGTGTCCTGAACAAGACACTTCACCCTTGCTCCTGATGGGTGCTGGTTGGCGCCTTGCATGGCAGCTCCCTCCATCAGTGTGTGAATGTGTGTGGGAATGGGTAAATGTGGAAGTAGTGTCAAAGCGCTTTGAGTACCTTGAAGGTAGAAAAGCGCTATACAAGTACAACCCATTTATTTATTTATTTATTTAATAGAAAAAATATAATCTGTGATTCAAGCAGTGGATGTTCCAGCCCTATTCATTGCATTTAAAAAAATGTTTGTTGTAATAAGTATGAAAAAATAAATAAATAAATAAATATAGAACATCAGATAACTATATTTGTGCTCAAATATGCTAAGTGTGTTTATCTTCAACAACCATGCCACATCATTTTACACACTGGCATTTTTACCAAGCCTTTTTTTTTTTTTTGGACTATACCACAATAATACCGTACCATGACCTTAATACCTGACAATAACGTACAGTGAGAATTTGATATTGTTACATACCTAGTTAAAGGGGAACAATAATGCTTTCAATCTACATTGAGGACACTTCCTTGTGGTCTAGATATTTACAGGATATGCTTTTCTACACAGTCACTTTTTTTCACCAAGACATTAGTTTTTGATGGGCTGCGCTTTCGTGCCATTATGCTCGTGCCATTTAATCATGGCACGAGCATAATAATGCTCATGCATTTTGTGTTTCCTCATAGCCTGAAGCAGAGGTTGCCTTGTCCAGATAAGAACGTCCACCTTGCTGTAACATCCCAACGAGCCAGATTGCAAAACCCCGCGAACAGAGGCATCCAAAACGGCATGCAATCTCACGCCCAAATGCATGAACCTTGTAATTTGATGCTTTGACATGGTTCAACACAAGTATTCAACATTGTGACAGTGTAAGACAAATTTTATCAGAAGTGCCCTTTAAAGTGTGCCCCTGTTGCCAGCTCTGTTAATCACTCCTCTGGAAGGGAGGGTACTGATGTCATAATGAATACATGTTTTCCTTAAATTTTTTGGATCTGCAGTACCTGTAAAGTCCCATAGATCAAACCGTCGATAGCAATTGACTGGTTTGCGACTCCTGTCTTACAGTGCATGCCATTGGCGAGACACATAAAGAGGTGATTTTAAATTTTAATGACAACTTATGCTGTATGTAATCGATTTCTGAAATCGTCAATTATGAATAGTCCCTGGGAAGTGTACTGTAAGTTGTATTCACTCCAAAACTTTCTGTTATTCATATGCTCATGATTTAATATTGCATTCATGACCATAAACCAAAATACAGCCTTACGTCTTTTGTTTAAATAGTACTCAGGCTATATTATGTCATTTTCTAGTTGATGGGACTGAGCTGCTCACTCACTGTAAGAGCTAATCTCCAATCTTTACATCACGGTTTAAAGCAGATTTAGTGCCTGGGAAAGCTTTCACTTGAAGACCCGATATTGAAACAAATTATAAATTTCCTCCCTGTAGCTCTCCTCTTATCTGGAGCAGCTGCTGTTTGAATGGACTATCAGTAAGTCTTAAATTGTCCATGAAACATGCTGTATGCGGCTGAAAAACTAATTATAGATTTGTACAGAACGTATCATTTTGTAATGATTGTCATCATTGCTAATGTATATGTATATTCTCACAAGCTATATCAATAGCCCCAATTCTTCTATACTAATGCAGCATTACAATGTTATAGATAGTGCAATATATTGTTGTATCATCAATGTTAAGGAGTCACATAAACAATTTTATCCAGACATTTGATGTTTCATTATCCGCACACCTTTTAGAGCTATGGGTGCTTTTCCACTGGCTCAGGTATTACCTGATACTATGTCAAGTACCTGGTAAGCCTGGGTTCCAAACGTGCTCGCTCCACCATATCTGTAGCTTTATATGCCACAGTCTCCAAGTTTCTACAGTGCTCCACTTTCTTGCTGCCTACAATTTTCTCTTTGATACAGCCACATGAATAGAAAATATATGTTCATTGTTCACTGTTGTTGTTTTCTTTTTGTTAATGTTTTGTGTTAGGGTTTTTTTTTTTTTTACTGCGACTACTCCATTGATCTTCATTTGAAGTGGAAAATCTGACCACCCCATAGCAGGACAAGTAGCCAGACAGAACTGCGCAGTACAATTATATGTGATTATTCCTAAAAGTAACTGTTTGCGTAATCACAAGCTAACTGTATTTGATCACCGGTAATGCTTGTATTGCTCTGAAATGAGGAAAAATTAAATATAATAATATTGTTCTCCATGTTTTTTTATTTTTGAACGTATAGCCAGTCTAATAGTTTTGCATCGTCCAGCTATGACGCCCTTTTATAGAAAAGGAGGAGCAAGTTGACTATAGTCAGACTACACTCAGAGAGCATTGCCTCCATTAGCAAGGCCTGTGTTTACGCCAGGGATTTGGTGGCATATGCTGAAGCCCCTGGCAGACTTGTGACAAAGCACTTACCCGTGGAGATGGCAGGCCAGGTTCCGGTTAGGGCCCACCCAGAGGCTGTGTCCCGAGGCATTGCTACTGGGCTGGGATGGACAGTGCAGATGATTGGCTCTTGAGGTTCTTCTACTGTTAACTAAATCAACCTAAAAGCATTTCCTAATTTTTTGGAGGGTATGCCCATACTGTAGGGTTCCAGCATGTACCAAGGGAGCAGGTGTTGTAAATATTTTGAATGGCTGTTTGATCTTTTTTTGTCATCGTACCTACTTTCCACTGTGGGCTTTATAAGCACAGTCTTTAGGAAACAACAGTTCCTTTAAAATGAAGGTTTTATTTAGGCTCATCACACTGATTAATATATTGTGCTCCCTAATTTCAATCCTGACGAAAGGAAATAAGCGGTAAAAAATGGATGGTTGGATGGATGGACTTCCCTCCCATTTAAAATAATTTAGTTTTGGCTCATTTTGTCACAAGCAAACACTTCTGCTGGCGTTATGTTTTAAAGTATTGCATACACTTTTTAGTGACTTTTTCTGAACTAAATCAAACTGAATGGACATACTGTATAAAGGATGATAAGAGTTTCTGCATGATAGCTCTACACTTTCAAGACAACTTGCCATAAAGCCAACTTCATTAGGACCTTATTAGACTTGGTTTCACCAGACTGACAGACAGGCTGATGAAACCTCCATTAGACCGCTGGCCTTATTCTCTACGGACCACCTATTTACTCTTTTTCAGCGTCTCGTTCTGTCTCTCTTTCTCACTTGTTCTGTCTGACCAGGCTAACCCCAGGAGCCCCCTTAGCACAAAATGTTCCAGAGCCCAGTCAATCACACGCAATGATGTTAAACTCTTCTCCAATGAAGAGCCTTCAGACAGTCATCACGGAAATGGTCTGTCAGGCTGCTGATTAGGGGCTCATACAATATCAGGAATACTCATCTCAATTTCCAGCCGTTCTGAAGGAAGGTGCTCCAATTTTTTTTTTGAGGGTTTGCCGTCAACGTGAAAGATTTACCTTGGATCACATACATTGTCAAATTTAAATACATTTCAGACAAGTTTTCTTCTGTAGTGCTTGATTGACCCTGTAGGCCTATTTACATGTACTTTCAATTGACATATCTGATACCACAATATTTACATGTACAGAACACCCAAAACAACAGGACGAAAAAAAGCATATAACTGACATGACAAACATATATAATCATTTCAAAATCAACTTTCTGGCTTTAAGAAACAAGAAAAATAAAATAAAAAATATAAATTGTGTTAATCACGGCTTCATTTTTAGATCCAGCAGAGAATAATAATTATGGAATCACTCAATTCTAAGAAAAGTAAATGTAGAGTCACAAAAAACACTACAAGACACCACTTGTACTTTTGCACCACCTTTGTTTTTTATAACCGCTTGCAATCACTGAGACATGGACTTAACGAGTGACAAACTACTCTTCATCAAGCTTGCTCTAACTTTCTCTGATTGCAGTTGTCAGATCAGCTTTGCTGGTGGAAGTCGTGTCATGGAACTTTTTCTTCAATTTTCACCGCACATTTTTTAATCGCATTCAGATCTGAACTATTTGCAGGCCATAACATGACCTATTTATCTTTCTTCAAAGAACATCATTAGTTTTTGCACTATAGCAAGATGCATTATCATCTTTAAAAATGATGACATCATCCCCAAACATCCTTTCCATTGATAGAATACAAAACGCGTCCCATATGTCAATCTTTTTTTTGTTTTTTTTGTCCTGTTCAGGTTTTCAGACAAATAATATTGTTGATGTGGATACTTTATTGGTATTGGACTTTATTAAATGGATTTATTTAGTGTTTGGCGCAGCCGGACCGGAGCAGGAGGGGATAGAGAGAATAAAAAAAGGAAGACGGGAAATTGTGGAGACGAGGGAGATAAGGCAGAGAGACAACAACAAAAACATCAGAATGTGCTATATTACAAATTTGATACGAAAAAGGATACCAAAGAAGCAGTTGGTGAAGTAGACCGTAGCAACACAGAAATGACAATGAACATTTTTGCACCACAAATGGAGCAATGAAAAAACAGTAGTAATAGCTCTATTGATAATGAATATTAATGCTAATAATTACCCCTTATCAACAATACAATTGTTTTAAATGCAGCAATACATACATGTAATGAATACTTGAATCACAAAAGAAAGCAGATATATGGAGGGGAAGAAAGAGGAGTTAACTGTATTCTATTGTACATTGTTATAGTAAAAACAGATTAAGTCTTATCATTGTCGTATTCTACCCAATTTCCACTGGGTACAATTTTTTAATATATTTTTAATGAAATGTGATTAAATACATGAGTGTATGTATGCCCTTGTGCTTGTGTATGTACAGTATGTGTATACTGTATGTGTTTGTACAGTGACTGTGCATGTGAACTTATGTACCTTTTGTAAGTACTGTGTTTGTGCATGTAGGTGGGCACGTATGTATGTAAAAATGTACTGTATGTATATATGCATGAATAATTGTGCGTACAGTATGTATGTGTGTTTGTATGTACAATATATTTGTCTGACTGGCATCATCCATGATGCCAGTCAGCCTCTGCATACCATTATCAGTAGCCAGAGGAGCCTGTTCAATGCTTGAATGCTTCATTCCAAGTGCAGGACTAATAGACTAAAAAACTCCTTTGTCCCACACGCCATCAGACTGTACAACTCCTCTCTAGCGGAGAGGGGGGTACTTGGATGACAGGGAATGCAAAACAATAATAATAATGCAATAGTTTTTCATAACATGGTCACTACTGCCTAGTTTTTCTTGTTATATTCTTATTTTACTGTTATAGTTGTATTCTTATTGTTGCTTTTCATTTTTATTCTTATTGTAATATTTCTCTATTTTATTTCCATTTATACCCCCATTATTTAATTTTTACTTTTTAAATTCAATCTTAATTCTGTACACTGTTGCTGGAATTTTAATTTTCCCGAGGGAACGCTCCTGAAGTAATCAATGAAGTACTATCTAACTATCCATATAACTATCTATCTCCCAGTATGTGCGCACCATTCTTTCTGCTACTTTTGCCAATGTCAAAGATTTAATGACAGCAATCTACCAAGTACCATCAACTGACATGCAGCAGCCCCGTATCATCAATGACTGTGGACGTTTACATTTTTTCTTCAGGCATTCGTCTTCATAAATTTCTTGGAACTGTACAAAACAAAAGTTCCAGCATCATCACCTTGCCAATGCAAATTTGCAATTCACCACTCAATATGACTTTCATCCAATCATCCATAGTCCACGATTGCTTTTCCTGAGACCATTGGAACCTTGTTTTTTTTTCTTTTAATATTTAGATGTTAATGTCGGCTTTCGTTTGTTTTTTCTGTTTAAATGTAATTTCCTTTAACCGGTTTCTTACAGTTCTGTCACAAATGGTGGTTCCAATTTCTGCCCATTTGTTGTTTTCCATTTGTTTTGCTATGCATTTTCTGTTAAAGACATAATTGCTTTTAGTTTTCGGTCTTGACGCTTTGATGTTTAGCTTGGTATGCTTGCCTCTTATAACCTTCCCATGTTGTTTGTACTTGGTCCAGATTTTAGACAGCGGACTGAACAATGAAAACATTTTGCAACATTACGTGATGATTTACTCTCCTGAAAACGTTTGATAATCCTGCCGTTTGTTTCAACTGACATCTCTCGTGTTGGAGCCATGATTCATGTCAATTCACTTGGTGCAACAGCTCTCCAAGGTGTGAACACTCCTTTTTAAATGCAGACTAATGAACAGATTTATTCTGACGCAGGTGTTGCTTTTCTTATTGCATTCCTCCAGAATTGACTGATTCCATAGTTTACTTGATCCAAAAATGAAACTGTCACAGACTACCACAATTTATATTCTTGATTTATTTTACTGTTTCTTAAAGCCAGAACATTATCACATAAAATAACTATAGTTTTGGTCATTTATGTTATTTGTATTTCTGGTGATTCCATCATATTCCAGGGGTTGTAGTAAATCTATAAAGCCCACAGTAGGATAAAGTACTGATATAAACCTCCATGTTTGGTTATTGGAAAAATCCAGGGCAGCAACGATTATCCAATTTATTTTATTAGAAAAATACTTCTATTTGTATTCTGTTTTGATTAATCGTTAAATTAGTGTAGCCAATAAAAAGTTATAAAATACGTACCACAAAGAGTCGCCCGGAACATTAAATATGCGGACATGCAGGTAGTTTCTGTACAGTTGCTGCAGTAGAGTGCACATGAGAGCAGTGGTGTGCGGGTGCCGTGATCTAAATGGCGGTGACAATCGATTAAGATCATTTACATTTTTCCTTAATGCACACATGTTAAAAGTGCAATTTCAATTTTGATAATGTGCATTCATTTGGTAAAAAGAATAAAGGTTATGGTAATCAGAAAAATCATTGTTAATTTGAACTATTTTCACTATTTTGTCCGATTAATCCAACAAACTAATCGATCGATTACATAAGTACTGTTTCAGTCAAAATATTTTTTACCAATTAAATGTTATAAAGCTTTACAGATAATCATTTTTATGATACAGGTGCAGTGAAGTCCAAGGAAACTTTAATTTCTAATATTTAGATATGTTAAAAATATGCTCATGTTCAAATAAATCTGCAATGTGAAGAAAACCATATTTTCTCTTTTAAAAATACACAGAATTACAAGGCATTATGATTACTTCACATTATAAGATGTTATTACATTGTTTTGCTGTATTAGGTCAGTCACAGCAATTATTTAAAATGGGTTGGTCTGAGACATGAAACTCCACTGATGAAAATGAGTCCGACTTTGGCTGTAGTTTGTCTGTAAAAGAATGATTGTGTCCATTTTTTTGTTGAGCAGCTTAAAAAAAGCATTACGTTCCATAAACATACACAAACACATTGTACAGTCCCATGTTGATAGTATTAAAAACTTTATAATCTTTCTGATGTACACACAAAAAAATGTCTATCTGTGATTATATAGAAGTTAGCCATGAAGAAAATGTGAATAATTGCAATTACGTTTTAATTGTTTGACAGCCTTAGTTGTAACACAATAGATAGCACTAACTTAGCCCCGATGTATTATTTTTTCCTTATTTTCACAATACCTTTTAAAGTTCATATTTCTTTTTTTCCCGCACACATTTTACTTCATACTGTTTTTCCCCTGTACCTAAAAGATAAAATCACTCTCACCCCTCAAAATGTCCCTTTTGGATTGCCCCCCTTTTTGTTTGATGTGAAAGATGCTAGAAAGTGGAGACGCAGAAAGGAGAAAAAACAATGTCAGTGGTCAGGTATGGCTAACAATTCAGGTTGTGTATCTTGAATGCTTTGGGACCAAGCTTGCAAGATGCTCTTGGATATTCTCTTAACAGGCTTATACGAGAACCTTTTATGTGGAAATCAAAGCAGCAACCGTAAAATCCCATCCAATACATCATGGTTGAAATATACGGGGGCTGGTGAACGGTCAGACAAACAACCACTGCTGTATATTTTTCTTTTCCTATACATGTTTTTTCTGCTCAATGCTGAATACATGTACCGGTAGACTGAGGTTTTCACACATGGTCTATTTCAAACAGTTAAAAAGAGCTCTGAGGGAATAGTCAGCATTTCTGTACATATTAATTTATGCTCTGATTTATTGTAAAAGTGCAGTTCAGTTTCAGTTTATTTCAAACATGCATACGATACAATGTAGTCGCACTTGTAGTTTGAACAATCTCTTAAACTAAGTCATATTTCCGCTTTGTTTGATTTCTTTGGTTAATCCATTCCATAATTTAATTCCACATACGGATATGCTAAGGGTTTTAAGTGTTGTTTGAGCATACAATAGTTTTAAATGAGGTTTTCCTCTAAGGTTATGTTTTTCTCCTCTTTTGTTAAGAAGAATTGTTGTACATTCTTTGGTATCAGGTTATAGTTTGCGTTGCTAATCCATCCATCCATTTCCTACCGCTTATTCCCTTTTAGGGGTCGCGCGGGGCGCTGGCGCCTATCTCAGCTACAATCGGGCGGAAGGCGGGGTACACCCTGGACAAGTCGCCACCTCATCGCAAGGCCAACACAGATAGACAGGCAACATTCACACTCACATTCACACATTAGGGCACAAAATTGTTGATTTCAATATTTGTGATTCAACAAACAAAGGGTTTGTATATTCTCTATAGCCAAAATTATGTGTTATTCTAATTGATCTTTTTTCTAACACCGATAGTGAATGAAGCGCACATTTGTAGTTGTTTCCACACAATTCTACACAATAATTCGGATATGGTAACACTAGCAGACAGTACAGAATATGAAGGGATACTAAAGTACTCATTGAAGCTTTCAACTACTTCGTTCATATTGTCTTTCTTTACATTTCCATCTGAGAATTATTTAGCATAATCCTTTCTAGCACCATTTTTAATAATGCTATTTAGGTTGCCCCATGTTGCTCTCATATTGTTTTTGTTCCGGTCCAATAATTGACTGTAATAATATTTTCTACATGTTCGTAGTATGCCAGTTAGCTTGTTCTTTTAAGTTTTGTACTTGTTTTCTGCTTTTGTAGATCTTTGTGTTAAAAATGTTCAATGTATTGTATTGTTCTTTTTGCAAGCATTTTTCATTCTTTTTGTCATCCATGGTTGATATTTTTTATTTTGCTTCTTACTAAGTTGTTTCAATGGACAGTGTTTTTCATAAAGCATCTCGGCAGTATTACAAATAATACCGTATGCATCATCTACATAATTTTCACTGTATACATTGTACCAACTTTGTTTTCTCAGATCATTTTTGAAAGTTGTCATACCATACTTTGTTCACTATTCTATACTGCTGAAGGTTTTCAGTTCCATACTTTCCTGTTCACCATTCATTTGTGTTGCCCTATGAATGTCTGTAAGTGTAGATTAATGTGCACCTGAGTGAAGATCATCTTGTTTGGCAATCCCTTGGATCAATATAATTTTGTAGTCGAATGTCAATGTTTGTTTTCCATCAGACTCCATTGTTGTTGTTGTGTTAGTTGCTGGGAGTTCTGATATTTGTACAGATCCTTTGTGTTTGACAACCAGGACTTTTGCTTGTGGACCTCCATTCAGCTTTATGTAAATTTTGCAGTTGGCACTCCAAGTTCCCTCAATTTTATAATGGTGTTTTTGTTTTAAAAAAAATATTGCTTCTAGATCTCTGAGAAGTAAATGAATGCCAGTTTCACTAATGTTTAATCATTGTATTTACAAACCCCGTTTCCATATGAGTTGGGAAATTGTGTTAGATGTAAATATAAACGGAATACAATGATTTGCAAATCCTTTTCAACCCAAATTCAATTGAATGCACTACAAAGAAAAGATATATGATGTTCAAACTCATAAACTTTATTTTTTTTTGCAAATAATAATTAACTTAGAATATCATGGCTGGAACACGTGACAAAGTAGTTGGGAAAGGACATGTTCACCACTGTGTTACATCACCTTTTCTTTTTTTGGGAACTGAGGAAACTAATTGTTGAAGCTTTGAAAGTGGAATTTTTTCCCATACATGTTTTATGTAGAGCTTCAGTCGTTCAACAGTCCGGGGTCTCCGCTGTCGTTATTTACGCTTCAGAATGCGGCACACATTTTCCATGGGAGACAGGTCTGGACTGCAGGCGGGCCAGGAAAGTACCCGCACTCTTTTTTTATGAAGCCACGCTGTTGTAACACTTCTCTTGCTAAAATAAGCAGGGGCGTCCATGATAACGTTGCTTGGATGACAACATATGTTGCTCCAAAACCTGTATGGACCTTTCAGCATTCATGGTGCCTTCACAGATGTGTAAGTTACCCATGCCTTGGGCACTAATACACCCCCATTCCATCACAGATGCTGGCTTTTGAACTTTGTGCCTATAACAATCCGAATGGTTATTTTCCTCTTTGTTCTGGAGGACACCACGTCCCCTGTTTCCAAATATAATTTGAAATGTGGACTCGTCAGACCACAGAACACCTTTCCACTTTGCATCAGTCCATCTAAGATGATCTCGGGCCCAAAGAAGCCGGCGCCGTTTCAGGATATTGTTGATAAATGGGTTTGGCTTTGCATAGTAGAGTTTTAACTTGCACTTACAGATGTTGCGACCAACTGTATTTACTGACAGTGGTTTTATGAAGTGTTCCTGAGCCCATGTGGTGATATCCTTTACACACTGATGTCTGTCTTTGATGCAGTACCGCCTGAGGAATCAGAAGTCCGTACTATCATCGCTTACGTGCAGTGATTTCTCCAGATTCTCTGAACTTTTTGAGGATTTTACGAACCGTAGATGGTAAAATCCCTAAATTCTTTGCAATAGCTCATTGAGAAATATTGTTCTAAAACTGTTCGACAATTTCTTTACAAATTGGTGACCCTCACCTCATCCTTGTTTGTGAATTACTTAGCATTTCATGGAAGCTGCTTTTATACCCAATCATGGCACCCAACTGTTCCCAATTAGCCTGCACGCCTGTGGGATGTTCCATATATGTGTTTGATAAGCATTCCTCAATTTTATCAGTATTTAATGCCACTTTCCCAACTTCTTTGTCATGTGTTGCTGGCATCAAATTCTAAAGTTAATGATTATTTGCAAAAAAAAAATGTTTATCAGTTTAAACATCAAATATGTTGTCTTTGTAGCATATTCAACTGAATATGGGTTGAAAATGATTTGCAAATCATTGTATTCCGTTTATATTTATATCTAACACAATTTCCCAACTCATATTCAACTCAACTCAAAACTCCTTTGTCCCACACGCCATTAGACTGTACAACTCCTCTCTGGGGCGGGGGGCGGGGGGTATTAGGATGACAAGGGATGCAAAACATTAACAGTGCAATACGTTTTCATAACATGGTCACTACTGCCTACTTTGTCTTGTTATATTCTTATTTTACTGTTATATTGTTATTCCCATTGTTTTTATTCTTTTTGTAATATTTCTCTATTTTGTTTCCTTTTAAACCCCCATTATTTACTTTTTACTTTTTTTTAAATTGATCTCAACTCTGTACACTGCTGCTGGAATTTAAATTTTCCTGAAGGAACTCTCCTGAAGGAATCAATAAAGTACTATCTATCTATCTATCTATATGGAAACGGGGTTTGTATAAAACAGGGCAGTACGGTGGCACAGGAGTTAGTTTGTGTGCCTCGCAATACTAAGGTCCTTGGTTCGGTCTTTCTGTTCTCCCCGTGACTGCGTGGGTTTCTTCCGCGTACTCCAACTTCCTACCATCTCCAAAGACATGCACCTGGGGAAAAGTTGATTGGCAACCCGAAATTTGCCCCAGTGTGTGACTGAGAGTGTGAATGTTGTCTGTCCATCTGTGTTGGTCCTGTGATGAGCTGGAGACTTGTCCAGAGTGTATCCCGCCTTACGCCTGAATGCAGCTGAGATAGGCTCCAGCACCTTCCGCGACCCCGAGAGGGACAAGCGTAGAAAATGGATGGATGGATTTATAAAGCATATATGTTACATATAAAAAGAACACAACAATCGAAAGTGTTGTTGTTACCAGCCCTTCTTTTCGGCCGTGAATACTAGGATAATGTCCACACATGTGAATCTAAATTTAAATCTGTAATTTCTTTGTCTGCTGGACTGATTGTCATTCATTAGTGCCTTTGAATGACTCTAAGCTTATTGTGTTTGGTTTTTTATCGCTTCATGGTTTTGAGGTAATGTTAGTACTTTGTTGCATTTTAACACTGTGTCTGCTTTGTTTTCCATGCTGTGTCTTCATGTGATAGAAGGGAACATACGTGTTCAAGTCGCTGGCGGCATGTTTTGCAGATAAGCCTGCCCTTGTTCAGTCAGTTTCTGACTTATTTAATCCAAACAAAGGAGTTTCTCTTCCGTCTTTTTGGCACTTTTCCTCTTCGGGCTTTGTTGGTTTGGTTTCCATTGTGGTCTCCGTCTTCATAATGTTGTTGGCATCTAAGCTCCCACCGGCTTTCACTGTACAGTTATTTTAAGTGATGGAAATATGCTACTGCAAAGTAGCATCGTTGGTGCAGTTACTCTAGCTGCAGTTCAGATGTTAAATTACGACATTAAGAATAGTGCAATAGTCATTTTTATGTGGTATTAGGGTTGTCCTGATATCAATATTTGGGTACCTGTACCAAAATGTATTTAGATCATTTTTGATTTGATTCCGATTTCACTTGCATTCTGCTTAACGATTTGGTTCTTTATTGATTCTTACTTGGAAAAAAGATAACAATATGATGGATAAGCATAAATTTTGTTTAGTTTAAAGCCAACATGACCTTACAAAGCCAACAGTGATGTCTTAAGAGGCACATAGCATAGACAAAAAACATTTGAAAATAGATATATAAAAAAATCTGTGTAATTTAAAAAAATAAAACATGTACAAATTACACAAGAATGAAACATTTAGTTTTTAAAACTTTTAAAAAACTTTATCTAACTAGAAACTATACTGTGCAATATACAGTGCAAAGCTCTGTTTGGATTTAAAAGGTGAAACTCGTACAGTATGACATGGGCTCATGGCATGCAACACGAGATATTTCAAACCTTTTTTGATATAATGTTGATGTTTGTTGCCTACAGTTTATGAAAACCTTAAATTGAAAATCTCAGAATATGTTGTGTTTTTAAAAATAAGTCATGATCATTAAAGTTGTACTAAATATAGGCTTGGCATTGCTCACTTTTCATGTAATTAATTAATATCACATATTAGTTTCACATTTGAAGTTTAATTACTGACATAAATGGACTTTTACACAATATTCAAATTTAATGAGTTCTACCTTTTATAATATGACAGCAAAAATGTGGTTGTAGGAAAACATGGAACTTTTCTCTGACGGGAATTGAACATTCACTTACCAAAAGAGCATCTGTGTGGCAAACTGTTTTGACCACAAACTTAGTCACTGCTTGGCGACATTCGTGGTTCCTGGCTGAGTAGTACTCTTCCCTGTCGCGGTGAAAACTCGCAGCAGATGTGAAAGGGAGCCATTACTGTCCGCCTCCAAACCAGTCAGAATATGTCTCCTCATGCTCATCTAAATGAGAAGGCATTCAGTTCAATTTAACAGGTAATAGAGTTAACATTATCGGCGGCCTTTGTACTTGTTGTATTTCCGTCAGATGACTGCTGCTGCCTAGGATGAGATCGATGCGGTTCATAAATGCAAGTTTAAGTCACAGATTTTGGTAGGGCTTGATTGTGGTCGTATCGTGTCCTGCTGCTGATGCTTCCTTTGTTGTCCCCTTTGCTTTATACTTTTTAGACAGGGTTGTTTTCTTTGTGAGCAGCCAACTGCGGAGAGCCAGCGCTAATTGATTGCAGTCCTGAGCTGTAGCAAAACTTATGTCAAAGGACCTTAGGTCGTGGTTGAAGACCTCAGTGATTCTCTCACGAGTTACCCACAGAGGATGTCTTTTGGATTTGTTCTTTATCCAATGCTGTGTTGTCCACAAACAGTATGTCCCGGATGACAAGTAGCCAGACTTTCTTTTTAGCTTTCATGCGAGCGATGTTAAATCAGTTGTTGTGTGACGGTAGATTCCCTCAGTTGATGTTCCAATGGCTTGAAAATATGATCCCACACAGGGTCTTTGCCAACATGAATCATTGTTAGACTTAGACTTAGAGTTAGACTTGTTTATATATATTTAGTAATATCGCGCAGTACTAATTGGCTGCTATCCTCAAGAGTCTTTTGTATCTGTAAAGTTATTCTCTTTTCAAAGTGCATTATTACTGAAGTGTCCATCCAGACTTCAAGATTTGAGCAATCCTGTGTTGTGATCTTCTACGGACTAGTTTAAAAGGAACAATCAAGCGCATGATGCAAGAGATCTAAACCAGGGATCCTCCTGGCCTTTTAGTACCTTTACCTCCTCAGGGAGCTCTTCTCCCACATCAGTATTCCGGTCCACAACTTTAGCCCTTCTCATTCCATCCACCCCTGGATTTATTTTCATACTATGAGGGTATGATAGCCCCTTAATAATTCATATTTAGAGTGTACACCCATGCACTGAGAAATTCTGATTCATCCTCCTGAGTAGCTGCCCACCCTCTTGCATGATTTAAGTCTGCAAGTTCTAGTCGCCTGCTCACTCGTAGTGTCGATGCTTTCTCGAGTAGCCCTGTCATTTTTATTTATTTATTTTTACCTTAAGAGGAAAGTTTGTGTAAGTGGACACAAGTGTCTCTTCTTTGCGTCTGCCTGCACAAATCGAAACGCAACTAGCCTCAGATTAACTACAAAAAGCAGACCAGGCCTCCCAGAACCAAACTACAGAGCTGTGCAATCTCGCAGTTTGACAGTCTGTCCTGGCTTTAACCTGACTATTAACGGTAACTTTAAGAAGATCTCAACATTAATTGTTCTGATAATTTAAACCCAAGAGTTTGCTGTCTTATTTGCTGGGCACGCTTCAAACGACCTATTTGAGTCCACATTATTCACTTATTTTCTATTAAAGAAGCTTTTCGGGAGGTGCCACCCCAGTTTGAATGGTTAAGTTTGCTCCGATTGGTCATCTTACACTTTGCATCTGACCCACTACTCCAGTTCAGAGCTGTGTTTGATTGTTTAAACCATCGAATCTGGTGGCTACAACCACTACGCTGTCACTTGTAGAGGAGCAAGAAAGTAAAAAAACGTAGCCTTCAAAACAATGACAAGGGAATACAATGCGGATGTACTATAGATTTCTAGCGGATTTTGGCTGCGGACAACTCAGCTGAATCAGGGAAGAGCTTCACGGAGCTATTTAGGCTACATCAATTATGTTTTTGATGGAAAGATTAATCTTTGGATTTAATTTATTTTTGTATCTTACAGTATTTCTTTAATTGTATTTTACTAATTAATTCCGCAAAAATACACTAACAAGTTTCTTTTGTTTGTAGAAACTTTAGTTGCAGATGTTGTTTGGTCAAGGATACAAAAGTAAATTACGTAAAAAGTCGTTTTATCCTGAAGAATCGCCCTTGATGCATTTTGAAGTGCTTGTGCATTGCAGCGAAAGAGCTGTTTTACAAAGCACCACAAAAAGCTCATTTTATATATGTTGACTTTCAGGGGTGTTGCAGTCTGCCAATTTCGATACCAATCATTCGTAAGTGAGATCAGCCAATACGATCACATTTATTAATTGTATATTTTTATAATATATTTGTGGTAAGTATCCATTGATGATATAGATAGATAGTACTTTATGGATTCCTTCAGGAGAGTTCATTCAGGAATGTTTTTTTTTTTTTTTTTTGTTTTTTTTTTTTTTGTCCTGTCCAGCTTCTCAGGCAAATTATATAGTTGATGTAGATGCCCATATCGGCTGTTCAGATTTACTTTACAAAAAAGAAGTGTAGGATACTTCTCTTGTTGCCTTATTTGAATTTAACTTTATTAAAAGTATTTATATTATCATTTGGTGCAGCCGGGCAGGAGCAGGAGGGGATAGAAAGAGAAAGACAGAGACAGAGAGGGAAATTGTGAGGGATAAGAGGGGGATTAGATAGAAAGAGAATTCGTTCAGGAAAATTAAAATATGATATGACCTGAAAAAGGGAACCATACAGTCACCTTCCTTTTTGGAAATAAATCAGT
Source organism: Nerophis ophidion (assembly GCF_033978795.1). Lineage (NCBI taxonomy): Eukaryota > Metazoa > Chordata > Actinopteri > Syngnathiformes > Syngnathidae > Nerophis > Nerophis ophidion. The sequence continues at coordinate 11,267,606 of NC_084612.1, read as the reverse complement.
GGTAGGTCATATTACCAATTTGAGTAATGGTCTAATACTATGTATTTAGAGGAGCAGTATTGGCCATACCAATACTGATGTCAATACTTTTTACTTTAAGATATTTAAAATCACTAAATTATTTTTCTTTCAAATTTTCAATCACAATTATAATCTGCAGAAAAACACATTAGGCAGTGGAACAATAGCAATTAAGTATTTAAACAATGTACTCATTGTCTTTTATTTCATACACTTGTTTAATCAATATAAAGTCAATAGGTCACAATAACTAAACAAATAAAAAAAGCTGCCATCTATTACTCAGGCAAATATTTTGTTTTTTGCCCTTAAAGTTCTCCTGTGTCCAAGAGCCTATTCCCTGTATTTGTAAACATTAACACATTTTGTGAAAATACATTTTGATCCAACAGTATCAGTATATGATCTTTTGATCATATACTGATACTATCCTTGGTATCAATATTTAAGGATTAATGGATCAATCGGTTCTACTCTTACATGTACGCCGAGAACATGTCAGACAACGCAACTACACGTCTGTTAAATTGAATGAAGCGCTTATTTTTCCGTTATTTCAATCTAGTTAAGCATTAGCAGATTTTTTGTCTTTTGCTCTCTTGGCTCATGTGTTTTCTCCGGTTCCCCAGTGATAATAATATGTGAAGAAATGTAGTCTATTTAATGGAGGTGATAAAAACTTAGAGGTCGCTCTGCATTCTTTTTGGACATTCACAAACAGCAGTAGCCGTGTCGTTCAGCAGAAGGAACAAGCTACTTGGTATAAGTTACTGTAAAAAGGATCTTTTTTGTGATAAGCGTTGAAAAGTGTGACCGGTACAATAGATGCCGGGTGGATACAGTTAATATCATGGGAGTCCAGTCCCTTGTGATGCCAACAGGGGATTCTCTTGGATGTAAATAAGTCATTAGCGCAGAGACGCACTCCATGATACTTAACTGAACTCCCTTGCCTGACGACATGCATCCCTACTCCACCATAAATCAAAGTGTAACAATTGCTCAAAAACTTAAAGGTTTTTACCTTAATATGAAGACCCTCTGCGGTGAGCAAGACAGCCAAAGAATCCGGGTCACGGCCCTAATTGTTAGATTTTTCCCTTTTCAGGAGGGCCGAGTCCTCACAGATCTTTTTTTTTTCTAAGGCTGTCTAAAATGAAGAGGGGTGACTAGAACTGCAGTTTAACAATTTATTATCGGTACAAACAGCTGGGGAAACCAAACCTGGAGAGAGAGCGAACGAGCTATCAGGAGGTCAAAGCAGTGTCTCTAATAGCTGCCTGTCATCCCAGCCGTTTTGTATGTCTGGCTTGCCACGCCTGGCCAGCAGGAATTGAAATTTAACTTAAGAATTGAAAGTGAAACCCAACTTAACTTGTATGCTTTAGTGCACACACATTATACTCCACTCCCTCTAGTGGAATAATGGCCACTTTTTGGAAAGGAGGGTGCTTTTTCCTCTATAATAGTTGGAGTCAAGCACTTGGCCTTCTGAGTCATACAGCTACAGTACATTCTTCACATAAGCTTATATCATCAATCAAATTGTGAACAGATTTAAAACCAGTCATCCATCCATCCATTTTCTACCGCTTGTCCCTTTACCCATAATAAATATATTTTTAGGATTGTGTTTTTGGGTTTGAACTTTTAAACATCACATGCCCTGTCATTTGCTGTCATTGTAACTAGAGCTTGGCAATATGGCCTTTTTTCAATATCTCGATATTTTTAGGTCATATCGCGATACACGATATATTTTGATATTTGCCTTCGACTTGAATTAACACTTGATACATATAATTACAGCAGTATAATGATTCTATGTGTCTACATTAAAACATTCTTCTTTATTAATATATGCTCATTTTAAATAACAACTAAGTCAATTGACCAAAACTGTATTTATTAAACAGTTATTAAGCAGTGGCACACACATTCATGTCATTTCCAAAACAGAAAGTGCAAGATTGTCAGAGAAATGTTAAAACAAGCTATTAGTGCCCTTTTGTGCATGATGTCACTAAGATGACGTATCAAAACAACACTAAATTAAAGTGCACTTTTTGTACAGAACGCTTCTACACTAGAAACTAGAAAGATTTATTTAAAACAAATAAACTGCACCGTAGTGCATGATGTCATACAAGATATTTCAATAAGTGTCAAATAAAAATGAGCTGCATAAATGGAAATCAAGTAGTGTATGTCCTTTGCAATGTGGTAGGTTACTGAGGACAATTGTTGATTTTTTTTTTCGTAAGGTGTTGATTTGGAAATTGTTGCTTCGGCATTTTGTGGATGTGGCACCAAACGGAGATGTTGACATGCAGTTTCAAGCACTCTTCATTCTCTAGCGGGTGACTTTTCAAATGATGCTACATATTAGCAGTAATGCTACTTTTTGTAGCAACGCTTGTGCCCCACACTTGACAAATTACAGTTGTCTGTTCGACATATTCCCGCTCAAGCCAAACCACCGCCAGACGATGGACCCCATGCTGTTTTGTTTGGGATTTAATTCTTCCTTCATTTGTTACCAGATTCGCACCTTCTTTCTCTCGTATTACCACTCGCACGGCTTTGCTAGCATCACAGCTAACATTACCCATGCTACCTCTCTGCTCTGCGAGAGCGTATACGTATGCGACCTATGACGTGACAGTATGTGACGTGTGTAAGAACCTGCGCTTGCTGTCTGTGAGAAGGAGACACAAGAAGGAGTGAGAAGAGCTTGTAGTGTAATGCCCGCAGCTAAAAGAAACTGCGTGAGAACGTATACTCGAATATCACGATATAGTAATTTTCTATATCATACAGAGACAAACCCGAGTTATATCGCGTATATCGATATATCGCCCAGCCCTAATTGTAACTTCAAGTTTTACATAAACACATTTGCCTTCCTTATTTTGGGTCCCTCATGTGTTTTTCAGTTGTTCTTCACACTGTCATTGAAAAACAAATCTATATTTCAGAAAACACATGCATTTTCATATTAAGTATCCGTCTGTTTTCTTTCAAAAGCCAGTTCCACTCTATATTCCTATAATTAAGTATAATAATTTACATTTGCACCGTATGATTCAGGATATATATTTTGCTCCAGACCTGGGCAAATTGAGGCCCTGGGGCCTCATGCAGCCCGTTAAGCTTTTCAATCTGGCCCGCATTACACTCCCCAAATTTTTTTTACATCTTTAAGATTGAAACTGTAGCCGCCATTATAATGTGCAGTGATGTTTTTAAATTACCGTACGTCTTGGAACTGTCAAAGTATTTCAATGGTTGGAATCTTCACTTTTGCATTATATACTAGTTACTATGTTAATATAAGTCACAGCAGTTCAGACTAGGCACCAAGCTGTGTGGGTGGGAAGCATTTCCACAGAGTGTTTCCAGAGCGGCCAACCTGAAATGCGGGTGTCAGGGACAGCCGCAGAAGGAGATTTTTTACAACAAAGTTGTAAAGCTTAGTGATGTATCGGATATATCCGATCATAGATGTTTTTTTTTTACTCTTGGCATTCATATTTCTGTTTGTGGCATTCTTGTTGCGTTTCCCTTGATTGTAAAGTATGTCGATCAAGAGGGGTTGCTAAGTTGTCAATATTCAATGTTTTATCGCTCATAGTTAATATTGTAAATCCCACATTGTTTGTCTCATTCAGTAAAAAAAATACAATTCCATTTCGTTTTTTAAGTCGGTCTGTCATAACGTTTTTAGTATTCAGACATTATTGTGAGGTTTTGTATTAGTGTTCCTAAAAATAGATGTACAGGCCCCAGACACGTTTTTTTTTTTTCAAAATTTGGCCCCTTGAGGCAAAATAATTGCCCATGCCTGCTGTAGAAGCTTGGTCCTCTCTGATACACATGCCTAGCTACTACATAAGAAGTAATTTGTCTGTACTACAATTAGTGTATAACACAAACTTCATGCTTAGCAAGTGTCCCGATACACTTGTGCATGTTTACTCAGCATTGTGCTGAAAGAGCGCCGAGTACGAAGAGGAAAAAGATGGTAGTTCTCCCAGGAGACTGCTGCCCAGAGGAGGCGCGATTAGGAGGTGAAGCAGTCAAACACTCGGACCAAATGTGCCAGTACATCGCGATAACCCCAGGCTGTTCTGGAGGAGGACGACTGACAGGCAAACTCTCCTTATGACTGACTATAGCTGGATTATTTATCATCTCCTATCGTCTGCCTTGACTGTGCTCCTGCTCATTTGGAGCCAAGCCTGAGCACCGAAACACAGCTTTTGTTAGAAAACTCAAAAGCATACAGTTATTCCGCCTCATCTTGTTTACTGAGTTATTCCACTGATACAGAAATCTCAGCAAACATTTCCTTGTTCTCTTTCCAGTAGTGACTGACTTAAAGGGGAACTGTAATTGTTTTGGAATTGTCCCTATCTTTCACAATCCTTATGTAAAACAAGAGCACATATTTTATCTTTTTATTTTGTAAATGCATTCTTACCAAGAAGTACATGCCATCAAATGTCCATTTACATTGGAGCCTTTAGGAGTGGTTTTATTCTGCCTATAACAGCCCTTAAAAAGCATCCACACAGCTCCATTAAGGTTTTATATACATGCTGTAAGTATGTATCAGTGAAACAATCCATCAAACTTTACTTATATATCCCTTAATCACAAATGTCTCAAAGGGATGCACAAGCCACAACACATTCCTCTGCTCACATCCCAGATCAGGGCAAGCATATATATATATATATATATGTCATGTAGTAAAGGGAACATTCATAACAACATTTAATGTTTACGTGTTTTGATTATTTTAAACATATGCGGCACATTAATTAAAAAATCGCTCACAACGTTCGCTTTCCCGCCCCCACTACATCACTGATTATTACTAACTGCAGACTTTATGAGAACCAACAAACATAATAAATTATCACTTATTGTACAATGTCTGCTGGCATTAAGATGCTGACTGATAAACTCTTGTTATATTCCCACTTCGATAAAGGGGAGTGGAACCGAGCGTCTTTTTGTCGTTCCTGCCATACCTGGTCCTAAATTGGCTGTCAAAGTGTACCAACTTGTTGGTTTACATTCTCGTCCTATTACTATCCAGATGAGAGGCATGATTTATGATTTACAATGAACTTTTGCGAGCAAATGATGCGAAAAAGCAGCTTAATACTCAATGATGTAAATATAGGCATTCACGCTAGCGATCATGGCGCTCTTATAGTTTGTTTACGTTAGCACTTTTAACAACAATATCACTAATACTTGGTTCAAATCATGAAATGTAAATGGAGTATTGGAGTATTTTGGAAAGGTTTTATATCTGTTTTTTATGGGCGGAATAGAGAACCTCCCATTGAAGCCGCTGTCAGCAGACTTTTATTTACATTTATTTACGAGTTAGATTGGATTAGAAAATATTACATCTGTCATGTCGTTCATAAGGTTCGTGAGCGTTTGCTTTACCTCGACATTATGATCCTAGGTGGCTATACGTTAACTTTACTGACATCCGATATTTTACCAGAAATAAAGTCCCATAATATGTGTGTTTAAATGTAGAGCCATTTATAAACAAATCCATTAACCATTTTTTTTCTTACTTTTCACGTGTGTGCATAGCAAACAGTGAACAGACTCATAGGGAATGAAAGAAGCACCTGGTAGCCTGCGGTCATTACCTTTCATTCTACTCCGCTGCTGCTGTCAACCGACTTGATGGCCGTCACTTTAAAAGTGCCTTGGGAATTACAGCCTGTGAACAGCTCTTTTGTTTTTACATTTTTCTGTTGTGTGAACACTATTATACTTTCCTCAGCTAATAATTACTAAATCAATGTTTTCTTTAGGCTTGACACAAATGCCTGTTGGGCCTCTTACATGTGTATGTGTGCTGCTGGACCTTGACTGTAATAGTTCCTGGCACATACTTAGCACCTCTCAGCACAAAGATGCAATCATCTGCCAAAGTTTTTGGCTGCACAGGAGAAGAAGAAGAAGAACAATCATCTTGGCTAAGAGTGGAGTTTTGTTCTCCAGAGATAATTTGAAGCAGGTCAAAAATGAGAGCGTCTTAATATGATTGCCAGGTGAATTAAACAAGGCCCATGGGCTTGGGGGGTAGCGGGTGGGGAGTTGTCTTTGTTTTTCCAGCAGCACTTGACTGATCTTAATTGAACACACATTTATTGGTGCTAGGTTCAGCTGAAGTGTGACTGCTCTGATGAGGCCTCAATTAGAACCATTAACAAGATGATTGCGCTTGCATTTGTGGAGTCAACAAGGAGGATTTTTTTTTTTAAATTTCTCGGGATACCGTTTTCGAAGCGCCCGGTGGCCGTCTGGGAACAGTCAGTCTCATGCTTTAAAGAAAAGGATGAGGAGGTTCGATTCGTCAGCTGTCGTAGAACCACAATGCAGTCTCAATCCATTTAGCCTATGAAAGCAAAATGTCAAGATGTGCGGGAACCGTTTAGCGGGTGAGGAAAGCACCCTTTTGAGATATATGTCATCTTAGCTTTTTTCACTTCTATCTCGAGGCAGTTGTGGAATGATAGTGTCGCGTAATGTAGTGGAAAATTTATAGCTTTTTTTTTAGTTTAACGTCGCAACCAACCAGGCCTGTGTCACAGCTGATAGGTTTGAGTGTGTCCAACCCTGTGATCTGTGAGCTAACATTGGCCCACTGGGCTGCGATCAGTTCGTCAACCCCTGCCTTTGTAGCCCGTGAGGGACGGCTTACCCGAGGACCCCCTGTTTACTCTGGCCTTCTACAATGGCAAACTCTAAACTCCCTTTGTTGGCTGGATTTAGGCTAGATTTACTTCAATTTTATCTGCCAGGGCCCCTTTTCATCAGCTTTGGAGGTCTAATGCCCTTAACTGGCTTAACCTGGCTCCCCTCTGTGATCCTCACGCCCCGATACCCACGCTGTCTTTGGCCTCCTCACCACCACTACTTATCTCCAGCTCGCTGCCTCACCTCCCTTAAGTCGCATCTAAGTCCTGACCATCGCTTGGGGTTTCACTGTGGCAAAGCATTGTTGAGCATGCTAGGTGACGGTTGAAACTCATGTAAGCGTGTTATGGGTCAGCCAGAACCACTGCCCTACACACTGTCCAGTCCCAGTGGATGCCTGATGAATTATTTTTCAGGAAGCTCTTTGGCTTTCAAATTGAAAGGGTTTAGGAAGTCTAATCAGACTTGATCAGCTCCAGAGATCAAAAATGTTCCCTTTCCTAAACTTTGAACAATACTTTTGTCATTTCAAATTTATTTTAGATATAGTGCCCAGAATAGAATTTTGGATACAGTTATTTTTTTCTCTCATCACAGTGTCCAAACGAGTGATTTTATGGATAAAAAAAAAAAAAAATGGTGTATGTAACCGACACAACGGTAGGCTTACTTGCAAAACATGCCGCTATCGCATAGTTGCTAGTGACTAAGGATGTAGTGATATGAAAATTTCATATCAAAGTTATCGTTACCAAATTTGTCATATTTATTATTATCACGGTATTGTTGAAAGTACTTACATACACACTTTTTTTCCAAATAACTAAAATAAATAGACACACTTTTTTATGCTCCACTGATAGTGTTTAGTCTTAATATTATATCTGTTTTATTGTCTGAGCTTTTGTTTTAAGTTATTTGTTTGGACTGTATCACTTTAAGAATGAAAAGTGCGGAACAAATAAAATGTATTGTTATTATTTTTCATTATTTCTGGCAGGCGTTGTGGTGTCCTACTCTGTTCAGCGGTCCTTGAACGCACTGAAATACCGTGTAGTACTTCACGTCTTATCAGAATGTAAAATTACTGACATCGGTATATGAAATTACACAACAAAAATCGATTCGATCTGATCTTTGATTCAGAGACTATTCAAAACGATTCTCGAATCAAAATCAATACTTTTTAATAACATTGGGTCCCAGTTCTACGATGATTTATATTTCTCCATAAAATGGATAAACAAATGTGATAAATATCTATATTACATAAAATAAACCTGGTTTTGTTAAATGAAATTCTACACAATCATTTAATAAAGTTAAATACAAATAAGGCAACAATTTTCTAAAATAAATCTGTTCAGCTGATTTGGGCATCTACATCAATCAATCAATCAAAGTTCACTTATTTAGCCCTTAATCACAAATGTCTCAAAAGACTGCACAAGCCAAAGTACCCAGAATAGAATTATGGATCAACAATATGATTTGCCTGTGTGGCTGGACAGAACATTTTAATATACATATATATGTATATATATATGTATATGTGTCTGTATATGTATATAATAAAAAAATAAAAAAATAAAAATAATCGCTTAAGAATCATTACATATTAAAAATCGTTATTCAATCGAAATTCGATTTTGTTTTAAAACCCCTTGCATATATATTCATATTTGTTCTTATAGTACGGCACAATAGTCATTTGTATGTCACTCTGTGATGCAAACCTTAATATCAGAAACTAAAGCAAACAATTGATAGTGAAAAGCATAAAACCTTGAGCATTTCCATCCTCAGCCTTTTCTTCAGGTTTATCAGAAATGAACTTTTAACTAGTCAACTAACTTTAAACTAATGTGACTTCAAAACTGTTAGATTACCGGGATTCCACTGCAGTTGACTTTTTTTTTACGATTGTTTTGAAAATCTAAGGCAGTTGGCTCTTTGGCTCTCCTAATAAAAATAATGCAATGCCACAGATTTGTCTTTGAAGCATCGAGCCATGATTAATATTTATTGATAAATTAAATTCTCAATGATCAGTTAATCAAATAATTGTTAGTCTACCTTTTCTCAAACCACACCTTAAAAATAAAATTAGGTGCATAGTCCAGTCCAGTATTGACTATTTTGCACAAGCAAGTTGAAACTATCTACCATACTTTTTTGTGCGCTTTTTGGCAAAATGCCACTTATCAGAAAAGACAAAGTAGTATAAATCAAGATGAGTTGTCACATTACATTTTAATCTAGTTGATCTTATCCATTGAAAGAATGTTCTCCCTTTTAAGGGAGCTCCAGTTCTTTTGAAGAAGTCATGTTTTCAATGTAAATTAAGTGGTAGTAGAATTTTTGCATGCCTTGTTTCAGCTGACTTTTTGGTTGACTCAACTCTGCAGTCACATTTAACTCAGAATCTAGGACTGCTATTAATTGACTGCCTTTTTGGATCACATTATGTAATCTTGGTCATAGGACATGACGTAACACATCGCGCCCTTGCCGATCATAAGTGTCTCGACACCGCCACTGCCAAATGGTCTGCTGTTGTTGCTAGGAGCAATTTAAACCCCATCATCTCCCCCCCTAGAATCCAGTATTCATGAGACGGGAAAATATTCCTTTCAAAAAGTTATTTAGAATTGCAAATACTCCCAAATCAGCACCTCGCAGCAGCGCACGGCAGAGGAGAGTAAAATGCAGGGACAGTGTGGCGATTATCCCCGTTGCCGTAAGCTTCCCTACACTGGCTGCCAGTGTGCACGTTGACATGTGTGCCCAAATTGTCATGGCATCATTATGTAACCCAGACCATCCAGATTATTCAAATGCCTGCCTGAAAGTGTCATCCCCACTGCCAGCGCTTCCCCTTGAGTCCTGTCACCTTTTTTTTTTTTTTTTTTTTTTCCCCGAATTTGAAATTTCGGGGATCTCTCTCTCCCTCTCTCGCACGCTAATTCCGCCCCCTCAAGATGGGCTGGCCTAATCCAGAGGCGCGGCGTCAACTGCAGAATCAGTGTTACCTTTGATGGGCCCGGATTAAAGCAAATCTCCATTTCTTTGGTGGATTTCAAACGCTCCCCGAACAATGATGCCAGCCAGAGGCGAGCTAATGAGCCCTGCAATGGACTAGTAACTTCAAGAAAAAAAAATCAACCTGATGAGAGCAAAGCCGTTATCTCTCTACCTCCTCATGACTCATGTTTTCGTCCTCCGCACTAAACTTTTTTTTTGCCTTTCATTTTCCCATATCTCTTCATTTTTCTCTACTCCCAAGTGAGTGAGGCCAGACATAATTAGTGGGCTGGAGTGTGAATGTACCTTTCACTGGGTGCTAATGAAAAGCTTTGCGCATTTCTTTTCAGAAAATTAGTGACTGACTGCGCCCCCTCAAACCCTCATTGCCTTCCTTCTATCCTCCTCCCTCTTCTCCTCCCTCCACTTCTGACCGGAGGGAGGTATTATTACAGGGACTGTTGACTCTGCGGCTTTAGGTTTCGCATCTCCGTTGAACTGAGCGGGCAGCTTAATTAAACATGCAAATCGTATCTATCGAACACGACTTAGCCGTGCTCCGCTACTCTGTTATGTCATGTCAGATGGTCCTTCTTTGTGTCGGAGCCTTCCCTTTTAAATCTAATTAAGTCATGCCAGCTTTTATGAAAATACATGCGTGTAATAAGGTGAATTGAATTAAGCGTTATGTGATTGAGTTCCACGAAGGAGCGTGTATCGCTCTGGTGGTCGTATACTATATATTGTTAATCTGTTGTTATAAACAAACATATTGTAAAACATTATGGGTGTAACACTACGGTATAAGATAAAAAGTTTTAATGATAAACCGTGGTTAAACAATTAGTATAAATGTTTTAAATTAAAATTACTGTGATTAAAAACTGCACTTCGATAAACTCACGGACCTCTAATACTGCTATTGGAGAAGCAGACTAACATGGTAATGGATAACTGGTTAGTGGTGTGGGAAAAAATCGATTCAAATAAGTTGTGCGATTCAGAATCGATTCTCATTTTAAAAAAAAAATGTTTTTTTTATTTTTTTATTATTATTATTTTTTATTATTCCAACAAACCACTACACAGCAATACCATAACAATGCAATCCAATTCCAGCAACACTCAGAACTGATATAAATAGAGCAATTGAGGACACACAAACACGACACAGAACAAACCAAAAGTAGTGAAACAAAAAATAATATTATCAACAACAGTATCAGTATTAGTTATAATTTCAGCATAGCAGTGATAAAAAATCCCTTATTTTCATTATTAGACATTTATGAAAAATAAAAAAAGAACAATAGTGTCACAGTGGCTTACACTGTGTCTAATGTTTCCACAAAGATAAAATAATGTTTCCACAAAGATAAAATAAGTCATATTTTTAGTGTGTTTAATAGTTAAAAAAAAACATTATTGCAATCAGTTGATAAAACATTGTCCTTTACAATTATTAAAGCTTTTTAAAAAAAATATACTACTCTGCTAGCATGTCAGCAGACAGGGGTAGATCCTGCTGAAATCCTATGTATTGAATGAATACAGTATCGTTTGAATCGGAAAAATATCGTTTTTGAATCGTGACCCCAAGAATCGATATTGAATGGAATCGTGGGAAACCCAAAGATTCACAGCCCTAATAGCTGGCCATCTTCAGGGCTGCCAAGTTTTAGAAAATGACAATAGTGAGACTGAGTGAGATGCGTTTGAAAAAACGTTTACATATTTTAACACTGATTTGGGCTGTTTTACGTGGATTTATAACTTTTAGACTGATGTCCTCACCTCCAACAGCTCTCCCCGCACTGTGGCCTCCTAGTGCTGGTCTTAATTAACCCATCCATCCCATGTATCCATGTTCTACCGCTTATCCCTTTCAGGGTCGCGGGGCAGGGCCAACACAGAAAACATTCACACTCACTTTCACACACTAGGGCCAATTTAGTGTTGCATGCCTTTGGAAGTGTGAGGGAGCCGGAGTACCCGGAGGGAACCCACGCAGTTATGGGGAGAATATGCAACCTCCACACAGAAAGATCCTGAGCGCAGGATTAGAATTAATCAGAAATTAGAAATAAAAATAATCTTGACTCTTTTCTTTGTTGGATCTTTTGTCTCATCCTCTGCATCTGTGTTCTCAATGTGTATCTTTTACAATTCCATCCTCACTGTCCTCAATCTCTTCTGATATCTCTTCATTTTCCAGTGTTGCCAACTTCTTAGTAAGGAAAGTAGCAATTGGCTGTCATAAAAGTTGCCAGAAGTCGATGTATGACGTCTTTGGCTCATTTTCAAAATAAGTTTATCATTTAAATCGGTCAGTGATCAACAAAATAAACAGTTTTACTTTAATAAATTGACAATTTTACAGACCGAAAGGGTTTAGGCTGAAGTTGAGCAATTATTTCGCCTAACCCTATGAACAATCTCAAATACAAGATGAGCTTCACAGAAATATGCAATTTCCCTTACACAACATATTATAAATACACCTTGTACACAACACTGTTCAAATACATACACAGTAAAGACATAGACAAACAGTTGTGAAATATCCCTGTACACATGTTTGTTAAACATTTGTACCAATAACATGCTCTACACAATCCATAATTGTTTATATGCCACGTTTAGTTTTGTAATTAACATCTAACATAGTATTATCTATTGGTGTTGATTCGAGAGTGATATCTTTTTCTAAGGCATGGGTTTTAAAGTTTTAAAAAAAAATGATTACAATGAACGCTATAGGAGAGGAATAACGTAGTCGGAGACATAAAAAGTAAGGTAAAAAAATGAAATTTATTATTGAATAGTAAATAAATTTTCTCCTGTTGATTGTTTTAGTTGTATTTTTGTTTTGTTTTACATTATCAAATTTGATAATAACACGGAAGTGGTGTGCTATTCATGAACGAACCAATTATTTTGACTGGCTCATTAACATGAACGACAGGTTTATTTCTGTTTCAAGTGTGACCGTGATGAAACATTTACTTTAATCTCACTCTGTAAATCAAGGCAGCAACAGGGGGAGTTTTGCAGGGAGTGGGTGTGCGCATGCTAGGACTGGGATGGAATGCAACTTTGTTATTGCACTTTTAAAATACAAGGAAATGTGTTTTTGGTACAAGCTGTTTAAGAGCAGACATTCAGTAAGCAGGGGACCGACCACCTGTGAGGAAAGGTTCAGCAACCGCCTGTACGTCGAAGGCATAAGAGTGACTTTCATGTCTCCAAAACATACAAAAATGTAATTTTATTTGTCGCTAGTCGCTTTTGAGAAAGAAAGAAGAAGTCTTTACAACTAAGAAGTTGTAAAGATACTAGATGTAGGATTTAGCGAGACAGTTTGCAACACTGCGCTGAGTGTGGTGTGTGTGAAAGATAGTGACACCAAGACCCGCCTTACGTTGCTTCTGATTGGTTTACATTGTGTGGTGCCTTTTGTGGTTGGGTAGATTTAATCACAAGATCTTATGGCTTGGTCTGGGATTGGTTCTTTCTGTCAATCAGTACTCGAAGTACAACATGTCGCGGGGAAAAAAGTTTATTATTATAAACAAATATAGACTATTGAATGGGGAAATATAAGCGTGAGAAATATGTCGAGGGACGGTGTGGCGCAGTGGAAGAGTGGCCGTGCGGAACCCGAGGGTCCCTGGTTCAAATCCCACCTAGAACCAACCTCGTCACGTCCGTTGTGTCCTGAGCAAGACACTTCACCCTTGCTCCTGATGGGTGCTGGTTGGCGCCTTGCATGGCAGCTCCCTCCATCAGTGTGTGAATGTGTGTGTGAATGGGTAAATGTGGAAGTAATGTCAAAGCGCTTTGAGTACCTTGAAGGTAGAAAATCGCTATACAAGTACAACCCATTTATTTATTTATTTATAAATATCGTGTGAGGTGAAAGGCTTAAAATGCATGAGTCTTACATTCTAAGCGTGAAGCGAGGCAGCATTGCATCTTAAATGCAAACGTGAATACAAGAGACATGGACAACATTTCCTATCAAGGAACGACATACCTAAATCTAAAAGTATATGGAAACATTGCTGTCTGAGCAACTAAGCTATTCAATTGTGTAAATTGAAACTACAGGGTGTGCGCATTTGGTAAAAAGTGATTGATCTATACTCCGAGGAATATTACACCGAGGTTTCTGCAACAGGAAGTGATGTCATTTGCAAACCGGACGTGCAACACTTGATTTGCCTTCATCATTAAAAAACACCCAACAAACTTTACAGGGCTTTTTCTTCTACCAAGAACGTATATTGTGTCTTTATTTTTTTTTTTTAATAAAACTTGGTTAAAAGATTTCAGTCTGTGTATAGGTACATTTCTTACATTTCTAACACATTCAACAATACTGCGATAAAAATGATAACCATTATAATTTTGGTCACAATAACCCTCATGTGATATGTTCATCTGGTTACATCCCTGCGGTACAACATCATCACTGTTCGGTAAGTACCTCAATATTAAGGTCACAGTTTGGTTAATTATTAGTACTGTAAGTCAAAACTTAGCTAATAAATAATATCCTTGAATAAAATAAATATTATATACTATATCATAATTTACAAAGTTTCATTTCCACAAAATGAAAGAAGGCCGTTATTGCAAGCACAACAGTAAGAGTTTGAATATCCCTCCATCCATCCATTTTCTACCACTTGTCCCGTTCGGGGTGGCAGGGGGTCGCTGGAGCCTATCTCAGCTGCATTCGGGCAGAAGGCGGGGTATACAGTGCAAATGATTTGATTTTCAGTAAATGTACGTTCCTTCCGACTGAAGTGCAGCAATACTGAGCGTTCATTGCTTTTGTTTTAGCTACTTGTCTGTCTGTTTATATGAGGGATGTCGAAACTTTTTACACCGAGGATGTAGGTTGCTTCTTTTAATATTTATCAATATTCAAAAAGGCTCATAAACATCACACATACCTTTAAAGACAAAACATGGTCATCAATATTTATCAGATCAAAATAGTGTTAGCGTATTTACATTACGACATGGCCTTTTTGTTTTATTTTCAACGGGCCACGGGCCACAAATGACACCCGGGCCGCACTTTGTACAGCCCCAGTTAAGGTATTTTAACCGAGAAGGAGAAGTGTTGCCAAATGACAGAGCTTGAAGAAACTTATGTCTTCTTGGCAGTAGTCAAGAGCTGCTCTTAGTTTTCTTGTAGAGATGCTATGCATGCTTCCACACCTCGATTGCAACAATGGTGGTAATGCACACTCCCCTGGTTTGGGGAAGTGCCCTCCATGTGTGGATGTTTGCTTCCACAGCTAATTTGCTTTTAAGACCTTGTATTTGCTTACCAAGTAAATGGATGATGCAAGAAACACTTAATGTCTTTCACTTTAGATGTTTACCGTGTGAGAATTTGGTACGCCTATATACTAAATACAAGTTTCTGTAACAGAAAATCATTTTAATGAAGCATTTAATACATCAAAGATACTAAAACCAACAAATATTGTAAATCAATATACCGTATTTTTAGAGCTACAAGGCGCACTTAAAAGCATTTTTTTTTCTCAAAAATCAACAGTGCGCTTTATAACCCGGTGCACCTAATGTACGGAATAATTCTGGTTTTGCTTACCAACCTCAAAGGAAATTTATTTGGTATATGGTGAAATCATACATCTGACCAGTAGATGGTAGTCACACATGATATTGATTAATTTATTGAAACTTTTATTAGTAGATTGCACAGTACAGTACATATTCCGTACACTAAATGGTAACACCCGAAATAGTTTTTCAACTTGTTTAAGCCGAGGTCCACGTTAATCAATTTATGGTAATAGAAACGTGTAGATTGCAATACGATGCCAATAACCCCAAAACTTTAAATTAGTGTAAGATTTAATCCGACCCCCTTGAGTTATTTGTTTTTTTCTTTTTAGTCTTCACTAATATTGTCATTATTCCCCCATCTACAACATTCTGAGGTCTTTTTTAGGGCTTGACTTACCATAATATGTAAGGAATTTGTAAACAGGTTCATCATGACAGGACGCATGGACATTCTCCAAGACCATATTCAGTAAGATGCACAGGTTGTCAGCCATTTTGGTTGTAAAGTTCCATTTTCAGGGAATTTTGGGCGGCGCCATTTTTGTCGTACTTGTTTTTTTTTTTTGCGTTGAAAATTTGAGTTGTTCTAATCGGACATATTTTTGTTTTATCTGTAGGATGTGTCACAGGTTAATACTCCTAGGAGATCCCTGCTCTTGCTAAACTTGCTGCAATGATATTTTGGAACATTTTACAAAACAGTATGTACAGTTCAAAATAACAGTTGAAAAAAAGTACACCATCACTCCTTTAAGTTGGTTTAAACTGTGGTTAAATATTTTTTTACATTTGTATTATGCCATTGAACAGGGTGGGGAATGTTCATTTGATGACCAAAAATGATGCAATTAAGCTCGGTCATCTATTTACCTAAAGCACGATGTTCATTGCAAGCTGGCAAGAATTGGTGAGAGGCTGTTATATATCAAATATGAACAGTCATTATGTAGCATCTTTGACAATACCAAGGAGTACATGAGAAAATGTGAATTGTGAAGTGAATTATATTTATATAGCGCTTTTTCTCTAGTGACTCAAAGCGCTTTACATAGTGACACCCAATAGTTAAATTACATTCAAACCAGTGTGGGTGGCACTGGAAGCAGGTGGGTAAAGTGTCTTGCCCAAGGACACAACGGCAGTGACTAGGATGGCGGAAGCGGGAATCGAACCTGCAACCCTCAAGTTGCTGGCACGGCCACTCTACCAACCAAGCTAAACCGCCCCAATGATAAATGTTGATGTCTTTTATCACATGGTCATATTGACCAACACAGCAGCAACAGAACCAATGTTGTAAACCATCGAGTATTATTTTCTTTGGAATCTGAAGCATTTCCCACTGCTATTAACTGTTCTGTGACTTGAGCTTGTACGAGCTTAACATTCTGAAAGGTACGGGGGCGCGTATTGCAACATGTTCGACAAAAAACACTATGTGCCTGTGCGACATAGCTGTCTCCATGCATTGTGAGGAGTATTTCATACACACAGTGTTGGACTAGTGCTGGAGATTGATTGATGCATTTTGACAACATATGTGGTAGCACGGCAGGTAATGATGAATTAGGAAAAACCTCTTCCTCCTATTGTCTGCAGCCCCCCAGGCAAACGGTGGTTCAGTTATGCGGGATATGTAATCCTACATATAATACAAGTAGTCAGCGCAATTTGGGAAGACAGTTTTTTTTTTTTCGTTAGAGCATGTATGATTGCATACTTGTGCCAACACATTGGCATTGCCGACGTATCAGATGCACTTTAAAGGTACCTCAATATGAGTTTGACTTTGTTTTGAAGTGTTAGTATTCAACCACTTCATGCTTCGGCTTATCTTTTTCAGTTATGCCAGTGATAAGTAAAGGATACGGGTTTTGTTCATAACTGGTATATGTTTGGACTTTAATCTGTTACTACCCTTGTCCGGGTTTTGTTCATAACTGGTATATGTTTGGACTTTTATCTGTTACTACCCTCATCCGGTCGTCTGCCAGTCAGTTGCTGCTCGCCTGATAAAGCTGTCTTTGCTTTGCTTTACTGATTTCCTCCTGGCAGGTCCAGGCCAGAGAGCAAGTTAATCCCGTTGTTGCATGGATGTATAATGATATCCCAGGGCGCCATAGGATGTTTTTCTCAGTATGGCGCCAGCTTCCTGAGCCTCTGGCATTACTCTTTATGGGCCTGTGTGGCGGCTCCAGTGCCACAATGCCAGTTGCAGCCTTCAGGCAAGGGGCAGGTCTCAAAAGATCTCTCCTTGTCACCGCACACCATACACAGCTCTGACAAAAAGACCTTTTTTGGCTCATCCGAAGCTACTTGAAATGTGGGAGGAATGTTTGGGGTCTTGGGAATATTGTATCTTGACAATACCTTTATTGCTAGCGACCGTATGAGAGAAATTTAAGTGTTTGCTAGCGTGTTAGCTTCTATTTCCTCGTGTGTTTGTAGCGGGTCCTGTGTGCGAGATAATCCAAGCCAATCTCTTTCTTTGAAGGGGAACAGATGTAGATTTACATATGTGGAGTGCCTCCCCTCCCCGCCACCCTCCACCTTACCCTGGCCTGTGATGAGATTAGCCCGGTCTGGGATCTTTTTCTTCTTAGCAACTGGAAGGTGCATATTTAATAAACGCCTGGAGCTAGGCTGGGCCTACGCGGGTCTCGGACCTCAGAGATCTGCAGGACAAAGGCAGACAAGGCCCGGGACAGGCTGGCCCATATGGGAACAGGGTTATGTACAGATTGCACTAGCCTTTCATTAAGCGCAGGACAAGGCTTTAAGGGGTTTTTGTATGGTGAGCAAGGCACTTGGCGAACCACTTCTGCATCCTCTCCACAAAGGAGAGCTAATAAAGGGATTTTGGGCTTGTAGTGGCTCATCTGTTTGTTTGTGTGAGAGACCAGTTTATGTGTGCATGTGACACTATAGAGACAAAACCCTCTACTGTATAGATTATAATCATCCAGATATCTAAATAAATGAATAGTATCCTTACCTGACGTGAGACACGACCCCCAAATAACATAATTTGAAGATAGACGCATTTCATCCTGGATTTAAACTTAATTTTGTAAAATGAATAGCCTACTGTAACTTCAGTATGATTGGTCACCTACTAACTAAAAAATGTGCCATACCCAAGTCTAACAGATGTGACTGGTACCAATTAGTGCTTTTGGACGGTTATTTTGTTGTTTCAAAATTGACTTGTATTTACTATGTTTGTTTAGTGTTACATTATTATTAGCAGCATATATTTTACTGTATTCTGGTGTGCCATGTATTTTTGCTCTCAAGGAAACATGGCAAATACTACGATTGCATTTTAATATTGTGATATTAGAGGTTCCTAATTGTTAAATTTGAAGTTTTAGAAATACAACAATTATCTGTGTCTCTAAAACTTTTTCATGAGCACAAAATCTTGGATAAGTTAAATTTTTCGTACTTGTATTTTTCGGTTTTAAAACAGGACCTATTAATACTTGTAACCATGAACATAATCTGTATATACTAGGGATGTAACAGTATCAAAATCCCACAGTACGATATTATAACGGTATCAAGGCCAGGGTATGATATTCTTGTGGTATAGGTAAATAAATAAATAAAAATGCCATAGAATGTAATATGAAGTGCCAGGAATGTTTAAAATACCACAATTACTATAACTGGACACAAACACAATGCTAACATGTACTAATTGTACTACAACCATGCATTTTTGAATGCAAAGATTTGTGCAGGGAATTTCCACTGTCTCAAGCAAACATATATATACAAATAAAATAGTCTATCATGTTTTTAAAGTGACAATGTAATCCAGTGTAACAAGTGTAAAACAATAATGATCATTTCAGAGTCTTTTAACTTTTACTTTCTGAGAATCAGTGTACACCACAGTGGACATGTATTTTTTTTAGTTTGGAAGATGTAGTTCCTCAGAAAAGTTAAAAATTAAAGTTTTAATAATGTAAATACCTCTCAAACTTGACTTAACTGACTTCAAATATATTTTCTGGGTGACAGTTTATAAGGTGACGACTTGTGTATCTTGCCTTCCAGTCCCAGTTTATTCAGTTTATTTCAGTTTATTTTTAGAACTGGTAAAAGCCAAAGCGCCAGGAAAGAAAAGTACACATCAAATTTTTGTTTGATATTGTGACGCGTCACGGCATTGATTGAACACTTTGAAACCAAAATACAAAAGTGTTACAAACCGAGTATATACTGTAGCAACGTAACTTGAAATTTTGTCTATATGTTTTGACATTCAAGCAGGACTAAATAACATTTCAACCTTCATAAAATATTTTCAAAATTTTTTAGATAGTTTATCGACTTACAACTAGTTAAATGACACCTCTGTAATGGCCCGAGGGGGTCCGTATTTCTTTCACTGGCAGTTAGCAACTCAGAGTAGGGTGGCAGGAAACCTGCCACACAAAAAACTACAAATGTAAATGGGTTATACTTGAATAGCACTTTTCTACTTTTAAGGTACTCAAAACGCTTTGACACTATTTCCGCATTCACCCATTCACACACACACTGATGGCGGGAGCTGCCATGGAAAACCCTAGCCATCACCCATTAAGAGCAAGAGTGAAGTGTCTTGCTGAAGGACACAGCGGACGTGACAAGGAGGGCAGAAGCTGGGGCTCGAAGCAGGAACCCTCAAGTTGCTGGCACGGCCACTCTAGCAATCGAGCCACGCCGTACCAATGTGCTGACTCTTTACGGCATACATCACTCTTCCTTTCCCCATTTGTCAGAAAGACGGAAGTCGATGCAAACCCTTCTGTGCTGCCAGAAAACAAAAATAACTCCTATGTGCAATTACTGCTATCATGGCAGGAGCTGCAAAATAACCAAAGAAACAAAAAGTTGTGTCTAAGGTGACAAAAAAGAAAAAAACAAGCTTACCCGGATAGAAGGTCAGGATCGCTTTCAGTTGCTGGCAAGAGCTCAACGATGAGAAATTGCAGGCCGATGCTTCCATGGCTGTGTTCTTGCTGGACTAGTAAGTGACTTTTGATGCTCAAATCAAAATAGTAATGCTAATGTTAGCTTTCAGAAATGTGACTGGTAGCAATAAATAGCCACCAGCATAATAGTTTCACCACTACGTCCTTTGAAAACAATCTCTCGTCGGTCTTTCTTTGCTTTGGACCTCCATTTGCCCAGATACATTATTGGTTGTAGCGTCATGTTTGTAGGGCAATCCAAAATTGTTTATTGATAGTCTATTTAACATCAGGATAGCCATTAGAAACGCAATATTTTGCCATTATTACAGCGTCAGTATGACACTGTATGCGCTTGTACTCATGGGAAATGTGGTCTTTGTTCTGGCAAAGCACTACCGCTTTAGGTCCACTGCCGCTGCCAAAATCTACCAAAACTGAAAGTTCTTAAATTGGGCTCCAAACGGAAAAAGGAAACATTAGAAACTTGGCGATACTTTCCTATTCCGCATAGAACACAGTACCTATATAACAGGTACTTTATATATACAGGTAGCATGATGTAACGAAACACTTGTTTTTTTTTTAATAACCAAAGCCAACAATCCTCATTTGCAAGTCTCATTGCACAATTATTTGTAACAAAACACATATTTTTTTACTAGTCTCATTGCACAATTATTTGTAACAAAACATGGATTTTTTTTATTTTTATTAAACAAAGCCAACAATCCTCATTTGCACGTCTCATCGCACAATTATTTATGTCTGATGAGAAAGCCTCTCAGTTTTTTGGTGGGGGTTTGGGGCGGGGCGTCATGGCGCTTTGTTTCTCTTTTCCAGCAGGTGAGGTTGTCAAGTCTTGTTTACACAGAAAACAAGTCAAACATGTGTCCCCCACATTTCCCTGGCTTCCCACCGGACCACTGCAAACCATTCTAACAAGAATAGTAGCGTCCCATGCCAACAAAACACAATAGATGCACATTAAACCACAAACAGACAGGACAGCTTGGGTACATCTGTTATGAATTCCAGCCTTAATAATCCAGTATGCTTTTGCATGTTTCTCACAAAAGACAAAAAAATAATATATTTATCGACTCTTGTCATCGCTTCTCTGTATCCTCTTGTTGATCTTGTTTTTATTTTTGTTAGCGTATAAAAAGTCATAGCAATTGCTGCACCCACATCATTGGGAGTTAGAGTTGGCGATTCAAATTTCTTATCTTTCCTCGACCTTCTCTTGGCTCCCCCCTCTCTTGTTTGCAAAGGGACTATGTCCACTCTCTACGGTTGGATTATCATCATCTCAAAGAGAAAGTGAGGTAGAATAAAAGATGTGAGAAAGCACTTGGACTCTTCCCTATGGTACAATCGTCACTGGTACAATTCAAACGTGCAAATTCACAACATTTCTACCTCTGAAAGGCAGTCACCCGGGGTAAAGAGTAGTACCACATCAGCAGTTTTTTGTCTATAGCTTGTTTACCCGATTATTTAATGTCTAGTAGATTCATTATTCACACCCATATGGTTTAGGCCTGGGAAGAAAAGTAGGATTTTTAGGTTGTAGGAAGGTAAACAGAACCTTATAACTGTTGAAGGTTTTGGGATAGTTTTAAGGGTAGAAGCACAACACAGAGAATAATGGAAGTGGTGGATAATGATAGACGATAAAGATAAAGGTGGGGTGTTTGAGTTGTAAGGGGAGGGGGGTTGGCCTACAATTTCAATGGATGTGGCAGTCTTCTGTGGACCCCCTCACAGACACCTCAACTAATGAATCAGACCTGGTTTTTAGCAGCCAGAAGAATTGTTACGTCTCCTCGCTCAACAGAATAAAGCTTGCCCAACATTAATATTTTAGCGTTCTTCTTTTATCTCATTGCTAACACCACTCTACACAATTTTTTACCAGGGAGAAGTTGAAAGAGGAGTAATTGAGAAAGAGTGGTGGTAACTGTAGAGAGAATGTTGTCGTGTTCTCCGGCTTTTTAAACCCATCTAGTGCAGTCGTCTTGTATCCCTGTATTGGTCGAACACTCAAATTCCAAATGTCAAAGTAAATACTGAAAGTAAAACACACACAAATCTGTCTGCTATGCTGTTCAAGGAAAACTATATGTCAAAGAAGCAGACAAATCTCAGCTCTTTTCATACAAACTCTCCAACATAACCAGAAACGCAAATCAATATTTTTACAGAAACCAATGTGTTCTATAAGTCTTTACTTTGTAAGTGAACTTGAGAGTACAAAAGTACTGTCAATATGTAGTGTGAGCACCCACCAGCACTGACTTCCACCAATGCTCCCACAGGTTGTTACTGGAATTCTCCTCCATGATGGCATCACTAGTAGATGTTAGACATCTCTTGCTCTCTTGTTAGACAACTCTTGACCTAAAAGCTCTATCGCCGGACAAATTAATATTATTTATTTTGTCTATTTTGTGCAACTCGGGATTAGAATTTCTAAGATTTTTACGATTCCAATTTTATTTTTGACTTCTGGTTTTAAATCGATTATCTTATCAATTGTCATTTGTAAAAAAAAATAAACCCATAACAAACAGGTTGATCAGCTTTGTTTAGTTTAGGAAAACATGAGGGTATAAAGCCAACAGTGAGGTCTTAAGAGAGCCACGACATTGGCCCTTGTGGTCCCTAAAAAAAACAACCCTCTAATATAATACAATAACAATTCTACTGTACAAATAAACAACATACATCAAATTATTCTCTGACAATTACAAAAGAATGTTCAGTAAAATGTGGATTTTTTTTTTTCATAGAATTTCAAATTCTTTTAAAAAGAATATATGAGCTAAGTACTCAAAAGTATATACAAAAAAAGCCAGTGGGAAATACAAGCAAGTTAAGTCCAATAAAACCTTGCATTGTACAATTTTGCAACCATTAGCTATAAAAATTTGCCATTATTTTGCTGAAAAAAAATTATTCAGGAAGAATACGGGATCTCTTACTATTGTGTCGTAGCTGTGGAGATCACTTCTTAGACAGGGAGGAGCCGTGCACCCTATGAGCAAGTCAGATGCTTTCTCATCATGTCGTGCATGAGAAGCATTCATTTAACAGTTACAGTCAATAGTAGCTTTTACACGGAGGCGCTAACATGACAGGCAGTGTTAGTTAGGTAATTACCTTAACAGCAGAGAACGTGCCATGTTGACACAACTACTGCTGCTGGAGGCTCACTCAGAGTGGAAAAACACCTTATTCATTCAAAGATATCCCATGCTATGTGTGAAAATATTTTTTGTTGTATTTCCTCCCATTGATGAAATACCGTATTTTTCGGCCCATAGGGCGCACTGCCGATGAGCGGGTCTATTCGGGTCATTTTTCATAAAACAAAATGCGCACAGGATTATAAGGCGCATTAAAGGGGTCATATAATGATTTTTTTCTCAATTTAAAACACTGTTTTGTGGTCTACATAAAGTGTGGTGGTTTCTATGGTGAAAGTGTTGCATATATTTTTTTACAGACCGTTTTCAAGTAGCTTTCTGAGAATCTCTTCAGGATGCGCCGTTTTGTGGGCGGTCTTATTTATGTGGGTCACTTTCGACTGCGTCTTCTCCCTGTCGACTGTTGTAGCGGTGTAACGTGCAAGTACGGGAGTGGAAGAAGTGTCAAAAGATGGAGCTAACTGTTTTAATGACATTCAGACTTTAAAGGGGAACATTATCACAATTTCTGAAGGGTTAAAACCAATAAAAATCAGTTCCCAGTGGCTTGTATTATTTTCTGAAGTTTTTCTCAAAATTTTACCCATCACGCAATATTCAGAAAAACGGCTTCAAAGAGCTTGATTTTCACCATCGGTATATCCACATGTCAATTATCCTGTGACGTCACAGCGTGACGCCACCAGAAACAAACATGGCGGATAGCACAGAAAGGTATAGCAATAGTAGCTCGGATTCAGACTCGGACTTCAGCAGCGTAAGCGATTCAACAGATTACGCATGTATTGAAATGGATGGTTGGAGTGTGGAGGCAGGTAGCGAAAACGAAATTGAAGAAGAAACTGAAGCTATTGAGCCATATCGCTTTGAACCGTATACAAGCGAAACCGACGAAAATGACACGACAGACAGCGACACGGGAGGAAGCGAGGACGAATTCGTCGATCGCCTTCTAACCAACGATTGGTATGTGTTTGTTTGGCATTAAATGTGGGTGGAGGGAAAGGCTGGATGCAGCGTGTGAGGGAGAGGGAAAGAGCAAAAATACAAAAAAAAATCTGTCTGGAGCCGCAAAAAAATAAAAGCCATATTACATACAGATAGTGTGTCATGAGATATAAATTGAATTAAGAGGACTTAAAGGAAACTAAAAGACCTCAAATATAGCTACAAATGAGGCATAATGATGCAATATGTACATACACCTAGCCTAAATAGCATGTTAGCATCGATTAGCTTGCAGTCATGCCGTGACCAAATATGTCTGATTAGCACACTCCACATAAGTCAATAACATCAACAAAACTCACCTTTATGCATTCATGCACAATGTTAAAAGTTTGGTGCATCTGCTTTGAATGTCGCAGGATATCCACACATTCTTGCCATCTCTGTCGTAGCATAGCTGTCGTCGGTAAAGTGTGCGGAACAAACGAGGGACTTTCCCAGCTTTTGACCACTGGTGCAACTCGAATCCGTCTCGGTTTGTGTTGTTACACCCTCCGACAACACACCGACGAGGCATGATGTTTTCAAGGTACGGGAAAACAGTCGAAAAAGCGGAAAATAACAGAGCTGATTTGACTTGGTGTGTGTAATGTGTTTGAAAAAATGGTGGACCGCTTAACGTTGTGACGTCACGGGTGAAAGGTCATCGCTCCGACAGGCTATCAATTGAAATGCGTTTAAATCGCCAAATTCACCCTTTTAGGGTTCGGAAATCGGTTAAAAAAACATATGGTCTTTTTCTGCAACATCAAGGTATATATTGACGCTTACATAGGTCTGGTGATAATGTTCCCCTTTGATCAATAATGGAGCAGCATTTTCTCATCTGTCTCTCAATAATGCAACATAAACGACGCAAATGTGTCCCGTGAAAAACTGTCCGACCGGAACCCTCTACTAACTAAAGTTCTGTGGGTGAATTATGTAACCCCACTACAGTTTTTAGGGTTTTGATTGCTAGTCTACTGACTAATATAAGAACTTTACGCTACTTTATATTAGAAATGTCAACAGTGGAAAATGAATGCCACATAAGAAGATAGAGACAAAGAGGAAGTCTTCGGCACAGAGTATAATTGCGGACGCGCACACATTTTCAGGACTTATGCAGATCCCAAATACACATCAGCAGGTACCAGAAGGTAGGAAAAGTTGGTTTTCGATAACATTGCGAAACAAAACGCCAGTTAATGTCTGCTAATAGGTGCCATTTTGCAGTCCTTATACACACCATAATAATATTTGTATGTTTAATGTGAGGGCAATCCAAGTCGTACTAAAAACATTTTTGACAGATTTTTGAGCGCCGTGTGTAATGTTCTATATTCAATCATCAATCATCAATCAATGTTTATTTATATAGCCCCAAATCACAAATGTCTCAAAGGACTGCACAAATCATCACGACTACAACATCCTCGGAAGAACCCACAAAATGGAAAATTGAAAGTTTTGGTGTTGTTTACTGCCATTATATTGCCATCAACACATATCTCTTATGTATGACAGTCATCTACTGGTCACACTTATCATTAATTACACCATGTACCAAATAAAATTGCTTCGAGGTCAGTAAGCGAAACCAAAATTATGCCTGTACATTAGGTAAACTGGGTTATAAGGCGCACTGAAAGGATTTTAAGTGCGCCTTATAGTCCGAAAAATACTGTATCCACTTTGTAAGTATTGCAAGATGCCCTTTCTTGTGAATAACTCTAGCATTTGTGCTGATCAGGTTTATTTAACACTGAGTAATATCCATCCTGCAATGGCGCCCCATTATACACCTGCTGTGAACCTGTTTTTATGTTTTATTTATTTTATTTTATTTTATTTTTTATTTTTTTATCATGTTCTTTTTTTGTTATGTTGTGTTTGCTCGGTTTTCGTTTTTAACCTGCCCATCGTATATCACTTTGGCTACCCCTGTGGTAAATTTTAAATGTGCTGTATAAATAAAGTTGATTTGATTTGATTTGATGCGTGGTGACATGAAAAATGCCCATTGATAAGGGAATTATTAACAAGACTGGCAAATGATTCCTACGAATCGAAACACTGCGAACTGGATAAAATTCCCAATTCTATGGACAACCCTCCTTTATCTTCAGACGTGTGGAATTTCCGCATTTTCAAACACTTCTATTCGAGTCAAAATCGCTTGAGTATTTTAGATTAAATATCAATAGAAACACCATCCAAACACAATTTGTTTGCCTCTGCTGCAGGGACACTCGTTTCCTGTTGCCTAAACGCCACACTGAGTTGCAGGACAGGTACACAATTAGGCGCAACAAAAAAAGTTTGCTAGTTAACTTAAGCATCTTGCCATCTTACCTGTTGTCGCCTCCATTCACTCTCCAAGCTGCAATGTAGATAGCTGTCCACTTTTTCCTGCTAATTATATTTGGATGATTACAATACGAAAACTGTTAGTTCCAAACCGGTTGTAGTACTAGAGCATGGGTGCCCATTACGTCGACCGTGAGCTACCAGTTGATAGCGAATGGTATGTTAGTGGATCGCCAACCAGGCATTAAAAAAATAAACCTAAACATTTCTGATAATCAATATTCACTAAAATGTTACTTGACTGACATTCACTGCACCCGAGGGTCTTGTGAGATGACGCTGGCTGCTGTGAGATCATTATTAAGAAACAATGACCGACAGTAAGGCCAGAAACACTTTCTATTTCAACAGACTGTCGTGTCGTACCTGCCATCAAAAATCTAAAGACCAACCACACAGTTCCTGTCCTCACAATTAAAGTGCTGCTTCATCCTGCCTGCGCTAACAAAATAAGAGTTTCAGAAAGCTGTCGTGCACAAGCTAGCAAGCTACAGAATGTGCCGCCAATATATTTCTTGTAAAGGTGTTGTAAAAACGAATATGGAAGCTGGACAAATAAGATGCCGAAAACCAGTCACTTTCATGTGGTATTGGATAAAAAGGAGGACTTTTTTTTTCTCCTCCATTTAAAAATGTGGACGTTATCAGCACTACTATCTGATTCCAATCAATGCAAGTCATCAGAATCAGGTAATACACCAACTTATTTTCTTGTCTTCAAGAAAGAAAGGAATTTATACGTGTTAAACATGCTTGTATTTTCATTAAACACCTTTAACTTTTTAACAAAAACGTCTCTTTCATAAATAAATAATTATAAATTATATATATAAATGAGGTATATCCCCTCGACTTGATCAATTGAAAAGTAGCTTGCCTGTAGAAAAAGTGTGGGCACCCGTGCAGGTATATTTTTGACATGACGGATTGCAATCAGAGGTCACAACACCGGAAGTATATTATTTGAGGGGGCGTGGATACAGGACAGAATTGCCAAATGGGAAAGGTTTTCTGAGTATATGTGTTATAGAATTTTACATGACATTGTCAATGACTATAATGTTGGTAAATCATCTACTTAAAAAAAACTAAGTATACTTTACATGGGACATGATTGTGTCAAAAAGACAGCCAATAGAGGTTGGTAGATGAGAATGAATCTAAAGGTAGATTATAGTCTAGAAATGCACCCATTTGTGTGAAATGTACTGTTGATTTTAAAAAATGTTCTTTTGGGTTTTACGTGGCAAAGTGCTGCGAAAAAAATCTTCAATGTTCCTCTTTTTTGCTCAAAGGGTGTTACATCACTATATCCTCTATATTTTTTTCTAGAGAATACATACTGTGATGAAAATGGTTGCCGAAAAAAAACTTGAAATATTTACCAATATTTCCATTCTGAAGCTTTTCTAAGAGTTTTCCTTAGAAATAATCTATAACTGTGCTGACTCAATCCCTCATCATCTTTTTAGTTTCTTACCCACACCTTACTCTTCATGTGTGTGATATCACACATGATATCACACACACACACAAGTAAGCACAGTGCAGGACCGCTTGCATCACACATGATATCACCTACAGGTAGTTGAAGGTTCTCTCCCACAGGAAGCCTCTCTGAGCAAGGAAGTTGAGATAGTTTGGATTTGCCAAACATTGGATAAACTCCAACTCCGACTGGAAGCGGTTCCTCGCCTGCTCCTCTGTTGATCCTGCCAGTAGCATATGCTTGTCTCAAAGATTAAGCCATGCAAGTGCAAGTGCAAACGAGTTTGATAATTAAATTTCATTAATCAAGAACGAAAGTCGGAGGTTCGAAGACGATCAGATACCGTCGTAGTTCCGACCATAAACGATGGTCGGAACTTCTGCTACCACTCGCACTGTGACGCACGCTTCCTCACGCCGCAGCAGCTGAAGGAGCTGCATAGCTCGGTTGGTAGAGTGGCCGTGCCAGCAACTTGAGGGTTGCAGGTTCGATTCCCGCTTGTGCCATCCTAGTTACTGCCGTTGTGTCCTTGGGCAAGACACTTTACCCACCTGCTCCCAGTGCCACCCACACTGGTTTAAATGTAACTTAGATATTGGGTTTCACTATGTAAAGCGCTTTGAGTCACTTGAGAAAAAGCGCTATATAAATATAATTCACTTCACTTCACCTTTAATTGAATTATCCCACTGTGCTCCTGTGGGCAGCCACACCACTCCTAATAGCGGGAGCAAAGTAATCCATAAACTATTAGGAAGGGCAAAAGGAGACGCTTAGCTATGCCTATTAGAGCCACAGACATTTACCACACTTAATCTAAGAGTAAATTAAATCTACTTTACTTGCTAGCACATATCATGAGAGGCTGCATTTGTAATCAACCCTATTGATATCATCCCAGCCCCCCTCCAAATAAAAAATCATTACATTCCACCACTTATTCTGCACATTAAAGTAATTACGAGGGCAACAATGGGCTCTGCCTTTCTAAATTAGCCGGACCGCCGGAGAGATTGGGAGACACAAAAGGCACACTGCATGTCTTGACCACGGTCGTGAATTGCTTCTTTGTACCCCCAAATAGAGGAGCGGCATCTATACCTGCATGTTGCTGCCGGCGGCGCTCAGCCCAGGGGATGTGTGTCGACGAGGGAGGGGTCTGGTGGCCTGTTTGGGGTAGGGTTGTATCGAGCTAGGGGTGGCGGTGGGGTGATAGAGAGGGAGGGGTGAAGGGTGCCGTCAGGAGATCCCGGGGCAAGCGGCCGTGGGCATTCAGCTGTGAAAAGTCATTCAGAGGGAAAACGCCAAGCATCCTTTATTTATTTGTGTCTGAAATATTTATCTGTCACACAGGCCGTTTTATAATGGGACTGTCAGTCTCCTCTGCCCACTCAAGGGTGCGGGCATGTTGCCCTGAGCGCCCGCTGTCCCTCTCCTGTGAATAATTACTGGAATTTCACTTTTGGGAACGCTGCACTCTGACCCTCCAGCTTGTTGTTTTTCTGCATCAAGTGAAAGGTAGAATGTTTTAAAGTATTTACCTCGGCCTGTCTTCTTTTTTTGTACTACCGTGCACGCTTTTGTATGCTCTGACACACACACACACACACACACACACACACACACACACACACACACACATACAAACACACGTACACACAAATTCAAGACTGAAAATAAATAATTCATCCCTTTACTCCGAGACCAAAACCCAATCAAGCTGAAAATTCCCATCTTGCTGCACCTTTGAGCTGCCAGTTGCTGCTGGTTAATGTGATGCTCAGTGTTCTAATACGCTGCGGTGTCCACACTCAAAAGGAGAGGACCTCTTCCAAAGGCACGTAGATCCCATAGCCTTCCTCAGCGAACTTTGAATCTGGTGCCATCGTCTGAATGAAAGCTTGAAACTGACCAGCATTTTCGAATGCAAGTCTCTCACTGCAATACAAGAACTGCCGTCATGCATTAAGTTACCACTGTTAACAATTAAATTACAGTTTGAAACAAGCAAAAATTAAATGCTTGTCAGCATCAACACAATTAAACTATGAAATCTACAATTGTGGTTATGTATCCCGCCTGGTTCAGTCCCTGCTTTTGGTCTGGCCGAGACTTGAACCTGGGTTCTCCAGCATGGGAGCTAGCTAGCAAGTTAAATGGCTGAGCTATCTACCTGGTAGGGTTGTACGGTATACCAGTATTAGTATAGTACCGCAATACTAATGAATCATATTCGGTACTATACCCTCATTGCTGGTTTACGAGCATGTTTGGCAGTGCACAATCGCAGAGTACTTCCAAACAGTGTGTAGACAGAAAAAGGAGAACGGACGCATTTTGGCTTAAAAACTAACGATAAAGGTGAAGTTATAACACTGAAATGCCCACCGGAAGCGGTGCTTTAAGACATGGCTAGCTATCTAGCTGCCAAAGTCCAGCCCCAGTCAGCAGCTACTTCTAAATCACTAATACTTTCCTCCATAGTGAAAAATAGAGTGATTTTTTTACAAGTATCATCCCTGCAGGACGAGGACTACTGTAGCTAGACATGCTTCACTATACACTGTAGCTCACCGCCGTCACTATGTAAACAAACGCTATTGGTTAAGTTATACCTAACATCCATTGTAATGATACCAAGTACAGTCGTGTATCTAGTCGATACTACTATGATTACGTCTATTTTTTGGCATCACATCTTCTTTCGTTTTTTTATTTATTTATATCGTTTATATCATGGGTGTCAAAATCTGGCCCGCGGGCCAAATTTGGCCTGCCCTGTAATTTAATTTGGCACTTGAGGTAATATCAAATTAAAATTAAAGCTGGCCCGCCGGTATTATACAGTGGTGGTGCCACTGTAACACTGAATTCACCGCTAATACTCATACTTGCCAACCCTCCTAATTTTCCCGGGAGACTCCAGAAGTTCAGTACCCCTCCCGGAAATCTCCTGGGGCAACCATTTGCCCGAATTTCTCCCCGGACAACAATATTGGGGTCGTGCCTTAAAGGCACTGCCTTTAGCGTTCTCCACAACCTGTCGTTCCCTCCGCTTTTCCTCCATATATACAGTACAGTGTGCTGGCCAAGTCACATAGTTTATGCGGCTTGTACACACACACACACAAAAGTGAATGCAAGCATATTTGCTCAACAGCCATACAGGTCACACTGAGGGTGGCCGTATATACAACTTTAACACTGTTACAAATATGCGCCACACTTTGAAACCACACCAAACAAGAATGACAAACACATTTCGGGAGAACAAATGCACCTAAACCCAACATGAATACAACAGAACAAATACCCAGGAACCCTTGCAGCACTAACTCTTCCGGGACGCTACAATACACCCCCCCCCCAACACCAAACCCCGCCACCCCCCAACCCCGACCACCTCATTATTTTATTTTCACATTTATTAGCTAGTGGAAAAAGTTAATGTTGATATTTACCTCAGAAGGCTGCAAATAGAAAAAAGGCATTACATTTTTTATTTAAATGTTATTTCTGTGATGTTTTTTCGTTTGTTTTTTGAAAGTTGATTTTGCACTATTAGGTTGTATAATCATTGTTAAAGCAAATCAGTGTTGCAAACTGAGCAATAATGTTTTATTCATTCACTTTCTCTTGCTACTTCAAGGCTTGAATGTTTGATTCATTCCTTATTGTTATTTTACTCTCAAATTTATTATTGGCCTGTGGAAAAGGTTTATTTTGATATTTACCTCAGATGGCTGTAAATATAAAATAGGCATTACATTTTTATTTAAATTTTATTTGATATGCCATTGATATTTTTTAATTATTGTTATTATTATTTGAAACTCGATTTTGCATGTCACTATAAAGTTATATAAGCCTTGCTTGTTCAATATTCAATGCAAAACTTGTTTGGGTCCCTATTAAAAGGTTAATTTGTTCAACCTTGGCCCGTGGCTTTGTTCAGTTTCAAATTTTGGCCCACTCTGTATTTGAATTTGACACACCTGGTTTATATACTCAGGAAATATGTACCTGGACACATGAGGACTTTAAATATGGTAAATGGGTTGTAGCGCTTTTCTACCTTTTTTAAGGAACTCAAAGCGCTTTGACACTATTTCCACATTCACCCATTCACACATTCACACACTGATGGCGGGAGCTGCCATGCACGGCGCTAACCAGGACCCATCAGGAGCAAGGGTGAAGTGTCTTGCTCAAGGACACAACGGGCGTGACTAAAATGGTAGAAGGTGGGGAATGAACCAGTAACACTCGGATTGCTGGCACGGCCACTCTCCCAACTTCGCCACGCCGTCCCCGAATATGAACAATGTATGATCCTGTAACTACTAGGTATTGGATTGATACCTAAATGTGTGGTATCATCCAAAATTAATGCGATGTATCAAACAACACAAGAATAAGTGATTATTACGTTTTACAGAAGTGTAGACAGAACATGTGAAAAGAGAAAGTAAGCAGATATTAACAATAAATGAACTAGTAGATTAATAATTACATTTCTATCACATGTCCTTCATAATTTTGACAAAATAATAGATCGATAAATGACAAAAAATGCACACTAATTAGGAGCCTTTGTTTGCTTACTTACTAGTAAAAGGCAAGTTGTTTTGTATGTTCACTATTTTATTTAAGGAAAAACTTGCAATAAGAATCATATGTTTAATATACCCTAAGATTTTTTGTCAAAATAAAGCCAATATTGCAATTTATTTGTGGTCCCCTTTATTTAGAAAAGTACCGAAAAGTATCAAAATAATTTTGGTACAGGTATCAGGACAACACTACTACCTGGTAACCAGCAGTACTCCAGAGGTTATCTGGGAGTGAGGTTGACCAACGTAAAAATGACCTAGCCACACCAGCTGGCCTCAGTTAGACTCACCCCGTTAAACCCTCTTGTCTGGGTCACGGCACCACTGTTACCTGCCTTACTTTCTCTTACATCTGGAACTTAAACCATGGTTGTCCGGCATGAGAGACGAGCATACTGTCTAAAAGCTCTAGGGTGTGAGGTTTACCAACGTACACATGGCCCAGCCACACTGGTTGGTCTTCGTTACCTTTACACAGGGTCGTCTGGTGGGCAACCTGTGGCTATTTTGTATGTGGTCCTTCGGAGATTTGACACGGTGTGCCCTACAATTCTGAAAACAAATAAGAATAACAATTTTCCTAGAAGTTAACTAAATGCTCAATAAATGCAATAATAAATTAAGTATGGTCTTGAGAGTACCTAATAAACACTCAAATGTTTCTTGATGGAGAAAAGCCAGATGATGTCTGTCTTGTCAGACATTGAAAAACATTCACAATTGGACACCTGGCTACAACACACTGTCCTTGACACGCACGCATACACACACATGCACAGACACACACACACGCACATTGTCTGTAGTCTGTGCATGCATAATGGCTTGCCTTGTTTAGAGAGGGAGAGAGAGAGAGACGTCTCCCCTCTATGTGCACACTGCATTCCTAAGAAAGAAGCTTTGAATAATGAAAAGTGTCACCTATGCAAAATGCAGGAGATGAGCAAGATTGCCGCTGAGTGTATCGCAGTGTATTTGAGTTTATACTCGAAATGTTGTGTTGGCATATGCGGGACAGGGGGTATATGTGCGTATATGTAGTGCTACTTCAAGTATGCAGCTCCACACAGATGTTCAAACCAGTCTATGCAATGCTGAGGGAGAGGAGGCCTTGTTGTCATTTAGCACCGTGCCACTAGGACACTGAACCATATGTGATGTCACAGAGTTGACAGCTGAGTCCCAGTCTTCCCTGCAGGTCTATCCTTCCACATCCTCCACCTCAAGCCTCTTGAGCATCCCCCCTCCCTCACATCCCTCCCCTCTCTGACTGGCTGCTTTGTCGTGAAACAGTCACAGTGCTATTATCATTGTCTTTTTTCATTGAAGGAGTTCTGAACAGAAGTCATTGGTACTTGTATTTACATTGTTGACATTATTGTTGGACGAAGCACTTGCGCTTTACTGACTAACAATACAATACAATACTATGCACAAGTCTGCGACTGCCACTCTCTTTTCTGTGTGTGTTTCACAACCGCTATTTCAAAACAACAAATTGTTTGGATTTTATTGATGTCATGGCTAGTTTATTAAATATGCATGGTGGTCAAGCAGCGTCTGTTCTCAATGGTTACTAGGTGCCTTTTATCCTTTTTCAAAGGCCCTCTGCTTGCGTTCTTTTCGGCTGTACAAAACGTTCAAATCGTAAAAAGGATAAACTTTTCTTCAGAGTTCTTCGAGAGGTAATCAAGAAGGGCAGACTAGTGCAAGATTTCACTAACGGCGACTACAAAAGTGGCACACACTCCAGGACAAGGGAGCAAAGTCAAAGAACGCATACGTTTGCAGTGACTACTGCGTTAAAGAGTTGTTTCTTGTACTATACGGCACACTTAAAATCCTTTCTTTTCCTCAAAATTCGACAGTGCGCATTATAACCCAGTGCGCCTGATGTACGGAATAGTTTTGGTTTTCCTTACCGACCTCAAAGCAGTTTTATTTGGTACGGGGCGGTATAGCTCGGTCTGTCGTCCGCCATCCTAGTCACTGCTGTTGTGTCCTTGGGCAAGACACTTTGCCCACCTGCTCCCAGTGCCACCCACGCTAGTTTAAAAATTTAACTTAGATATTGGGTTTCACAATGTAAATCGCTTTGATTCACTTGAGAAAAGTGCTATATAAATATAATTCACTTCATTTCACATGGTGTAATAATTCGTTTGACCAGTAAATGGCCGTCAAACATAAGTGATACGTGTAGATGTATGATGGCAATATGACTCAATAAAACAACACCAACATTTTATATGTGCCATTGAAAACATAGAACATTACACATAGCGCTCAAAAATCTATCAAAATGTTTTAGTACGACTTTGGTAAGCTATGAAGCCGCACTGCTTGATGTGCTTCAACATACGAGTATTATTTTGGTGTGTGTATAAGGTGAGACATATTATCTGGCGTTTTGTTTCGCAATACTATGCAAAAGCAACTTTTCTCATCTTCTAATACCTGCTGATATGTATTTGGGATCTGCGTAAATCCTGAAAATTTATAGTCCGTTCCGACACCATAGTTTATAAGCTTCTTTTAATTCTCTATCTTCTTGTTATGGGACATTCATCCTCTGCTGTTGCCATTTCTTAAATAAAGTAGTGTAAAGTTCTTACTTTATCTGTCATTATACTCTCCATGAAAGCGCTAAAGCATAGCGGTGTAGTAAGATTTATATTTTTCACCCAAGGAACTTTAGTTGTTAGAGAGTTCCGGTCAGACGGTTTTTCACGAGACACATTTCCGGTGTGGTTGTTTCCGAATGAGGAGAGGCTGCTCTGTTGTTGATTTAAGTAAAGTCTGAATGTCATTAAAACAGTTAGCTCCATCTTTGGACATTTCTTCCACTCCCGTCCTTGCACGCTACACCGCTACAACAAAGATGACGGGGAGAAGAAGCTGCCAAACGTGAGCCACGTAAATAAGACCGCCCATCTAACGGCGCATCCGAAAGCAAATATTGGAAAGCGGCTTGAAGATGATCAGTAAAACATAATTCATGCAATATTTTGACCAAAAAACCACCATCGCCAACATTATGTGGACCACAAGGAAGTGTTTGAAATTAGGAAAAAAAAAAAGACTCCTTTAATGCTCCCTATAATTCGGTGCACCTTACACATGAAAAAAGATCAACACTCGACCATCAACAGTGCGCCTTATTATCCTGTGCGCCTTATGGTCCAGAAAATACGGTATTTTACATGTTTATAAATAACATAGAGAGCTAAGATTCCCTTTCTACTTTTTTTATGCACTTCAAATATTTGCTAAAGTTAAAAAATACACCTTAGATTTAGGAAATATTAGCCTCTCCATTTCTCATGTCCAATTTCTAATCACACCATGTTGTCATTGTGATCAAGGTCTTTTTTCTTTGCTTTTTTTTCCTCAAGCATGTCTTGTCCAGCCACTCAGGCAAATTATATTATATCGGCTGTGAAGATTTACTTTATAAAAGAGAAATGTGGGCTATTTCTTGTTGCTTTATTTGTATTTGACTTTATGAATTTAATGTTTGGCACAGCCAGACCGGAGGAGGTGGGGGTAGAAATAAGGGGGAAAAAAGACAGTGGGGGAAATGATGGTGACAAGAGGGGGAATAAGAGAAAGACACAACATCAGCAAATACAATATGCACAAATATACCAGCAATTATAGCAAATAACCGGTTACTGAAGCAGATAGTAATAACACAGAAATTACAATAAACATTATTGCACTACAAAATGAGCAACAACAATACCAAAAGAAATAATGCTATTGATAATGAATTAATGATAACAATTACCTCAATTGTCAACTTTAAAATTGCTTCAAATGCAGCAATATAGAAATAAAAGGAATACCTGAATTACAAAAGAAAGCAGATAGAGGGGAAGAAAAAGTAGAGCATTGTATTAACCTTTTACATTGTTATGGTAAAATAGGTTAAGCGCTCGCACTGTAGCGTGTTTCTATCCAGTTTCCCCCGGGGGAGTAACAACGTATATGTTTGAAACGTGATTATATGCATGAGTGCATGTGCTTTGCGGTCTAGGTCAACAAATGCCATCGTATAATAGAGCATTTATGGAAGTACATATAATAATTTGTGTTAAAGGGGCCCTGATACGCAAAACCGTTTCTTACCTACTGGTACCTGCTTTTGTGTATTTTGGGATTGCCACAAGTGCAAACAATTTGGAATTAAACCATGGATGCATGGGAAATATATTTATAAAACAATACCGCTTTCCTTCATATTTCCTCCAAACGAGTTGTTTGTAATTTGCCCAATTCATTTTTCTTTTCCCAAGTGTGACGTCAGCGGCTATCTCTAAATATGGTAGAAATGTACCCAAAGTGCTTTGCTTGAGTCTGCCATTGTAGTCCCTTACTGTCCTCAATTAGCGTCTTCTTTTTCCTCTGTCCTTTTGTCATTGGGCAGACTGGCTCGTACATGCACATGCATCCTCCGTTGTTGACATTTGTTGTACAAATTAGCATATACTTTGGAGTTATAGTAGACTCACTATAGAAGCGCTAAAAAACTACAAAAACCTGTATGAAGGGGAGAATACACTATCGAAGTGGAGGCACGTAAATAAGATTGCACAAAAAAACGGCGCATCCTGAAAAGAATGTCAGAGAGTGGCTTGTCTATAAAACATAACCTATTTGGAATGTTGACCAAAGAACCACTATTGTGTGTTATATAGACCACAAGGAAGTGTTTTAAATGTAGAAACATATCATAAATTGCCCCCTTTAAAATGTACAGTGTTTGACTTCGGTATCTGTGACATTATCACTAAATCACTACAAAGCCATTTTAATCTTAGCATTTAACTCAGGGGTCGGCAACACGTGGCTCTCGAACTGCATGCGTCTCTTTAGTGCTGCCCTAGTAACTCCCTGGAAGATTTTCTAAAAAATGATTGTAAATGGAAAAAGGAGGTGGAATAATAAACAAATGCAACAGTTTGTTTACAAGTAAAATCTTCCACTCCTTTTTTCCTCATTTTGTCCACCAAACGTTTTATAGATGAATGCACAAAGGCGCACTTTGTTGATGTTACTGACTTGTGTTGAGTGCTAATCAGGCATATTTTGTCCTGGCATGACTGCAAGTTAATCAATTACATGATATTTAGGCTAGCTGTATGTACATATTGCATCATTATGCCTCATGTGTAGGTATATTTGAGCTCATTTAATATCCTTTACTTTTATCCTCTTTGTATATAATTTAGTTTTGCATGTCTCATGACACATTATCTGTATGTAATATTGGCTGCATTTCTGATAGTTGTGTTTTTGCGCCATGTTGTTCCAGACCACAGCAAATATTACCTAGCTTGCCAAAGATTGTAATAAATCCATTAGAAGAAGACAGCCTGCTGTTTCCTTTAACTTGTACGCAATCATCTATACAATTTTCCATTAAAAGCCTGTCATTTCCAAGAGTTTTCTCACCTTCAGAGTAGCTTCTGATTTACTAATGGTTTCTAATGTTGTAAAAATGTGTACAATAAATATTACATTTCAACATTTCTGTCAACGAAGATTTGCGTCAGCTTGCGACATATAGTCATTTGAATAGTAGGCTATTATAGCTAATTGAGTCCTGGGTATGACGTTAAACTAAGACCGCAGGCTGTAGAGAGGTAGTACCTTACCTCAGCAAGGGTCCTCTGGCCAAGGAAATATCCCTACTGATAGTCCTGGTCCTCCTGCATGCCTGTATGGCACTTCCCGTGGTGCCTAGCATAGCCAGCACACTGGGATAGAAGACTGGTTCTCGGCTGACTGCGCGGAAGAAACCCTCAGAGGTTCAACGGGCTGAATGGTGACACCAGCAGGCTCTGTGGAGCGCTACGGGCTGGATGTTATAATGTGTCCAGGCCGTCCACTGCACCTGGATCCACCTCCAGCCGTCTCAACTCTGTCTTGCCACTGGATACAGGTGGACTCGGGCGAGAGAGTGAGGTCGGTGCTGCGCAACCCACCCTCACTTAAATCCAATGCACCGTGCAAGTCATGACTTTACACACACACAACCCCCGCAATCTCCCCCAACCTTACCCAAGTCCTGCGGCGTCGGGCACGTGGCCAAGTGGCAGGTGTGGACTTCAGTGGAAGCCATAGTCACAAACTCGCACGTAGGCGGCTTAGGCCATAGGGTCGCTGTGCAATGATTGAGGCAGCAGTGGACTTCGGCAGCCCCCTGAGCGACTAGGCAGCCCTCTTTAGGTATGCACTGCCTACCTCCTGGCATGAGGAACGGGCGAGAAAAGGTGCCCCAAAAATTGCCTGCCTCACTTCTACCTGGCCAGCTAGCCGCAGCTGGCAGGCGTCCCATAACTAGCGGTAAGAAACAAGGAAACAGGAAAAAGGTTACACCGATCACCCTTGGCGCATGGAACGTCCGCACACTTGATAGGGCTGGTGACCTATCAAGACCTGGGAGGAGAACTGGCCTGATCGCCAGAGAGCTGGACCGGTATGGCATCCAGATCGCTGTTCTCAGCGAAACATGTCTAGCTGGAGAGGGACAGTTGACAG
The DNA here is from genome assembly GCF_033978795.1 of Nerophis ophidion. Taxonomy (NCBI): domain Eukaryota; kingdom Metazoa; phylum Chordata; class Actinopteri; order Syngnathiformes; family Syngnathidae; genus Nerophis; species Nerophis ophidion. Next base: position 11,228,023 of record NC_084612.1, on the reverse strand, counting down.
AGACTGGTGCTGGCTATACATTCTTCTGGATAGGCCGCACTGAAGCAGAGCGGTGTGAAGCAGGAGTTTGCTTTGCCATTAAATCCAACTTGGTCAATAAGCTGGCTGCACTTCCCAAAGGCGTCAGTGACGGCCTGATGACGCTGCGCCTGCCTCTTCCAGGAAAACACTATGCCACGCTCATCAGTGCCTATGCTCCCACGATGACGAACACAGACGATGTGAAGGAGAGGTTCTATGAAGACCTGAACGCTAAAATCGTGGCAGTGCCCAAGGCAAACAAGCTCATCATCCTCGGTGACTTCAATGCCAGGGTCGGCACTGATCACAAATCATGGGAAAGAGTCCTCGGCAAAAAATGGCATCGGCAGCTGTAACAATAATGGCACCCTTCTGCTGGAGACCTGTGTGGCACATGAACTCTTGATCACCAACTCAGTTTTCAGCCTCCCAAAGCGCAACAGGACCTCATGGATGCATCCCCGCTCAAGACACTGGCACCTACTGGACTATGCCATCGTGAGGCAAAGGGACAGACAGGATATCAGGGTTACAAAGGCGGTGTGCGGTGCAGAGTGTTGGATTTACCATAGGCTCCTTGTGTTTAAGCTGAACATCAAGATCCATCCTCCCAGAAGGCTTCAAGGTTCCAAAGTTCCGCAGCGCTTGAACGTTTCCAGACTCACCAATGCCTTTGTCAACCAATCGCTGACTGAAGAGCTCAACAGCAAACTGCAGGACCTGAAACCCTCTGGGAACCTCGAGGAGGACTGGGCTGCATTCAGAGACACCGTCTACACTGCTGCTCTCAATGCAGTAGGACCTACAGCCCGCAGGCAACAGGACTGGTTTGATGAGAATGATGATCAGGAGAAACATCGTCTGCACAAAGCCCACCTCAGTGATCCAACATCCTCTCAAAAACAGTCTGCCCTCAAGAACATCAAAACAACCATCCAGCGAGAGCTGCGTCGGATGCAGGACGACTGGCTCTGCCGAAAATCTGACGAGAATCAGTCCTATACAGACCAGATTGACAGCAAGAAGTTCTACAGCACCCTCAAGGCCATCTATGGGCCCACAACATCAGGATCTTCCCCTCTCCTCAGTCCTGATGGCAGCACACTGGTCACAGACAGAAGATCCTTGAGCGCTGGGCTGAGCACTTCCACACTGTTCTCAACCGCCCCTCAGCCATTAATGAGGAAGCCATTGCACGCCTCCCTCAAGTCCCTGTCAACACCTCCCTTGACGAACCACGAACGGAAGTTGAGGTCATCAAAGCCATCAGAAGACTTCCAAATGGCAAAGCACCTTGTGCTGATGCAATTCCAGCAGAAATCTACAAAGCTGGTGGACCACCTCTGACCAAACAACTGGTAGTCCTATTCTGCACCATGTGGAACCAAGGGAAACTGCCACAGGAGTTCAAAGACGCCTCCATCATCCACTTATACAAACGCAAGGGCAACAGGCAGGACTGCAACAACCACCGCGACACTGCTCTGCTGTCTAGCAGGAAAGATCCTGGCCAGAATTCTGCTAAACCGCCTGACGGAACATCTTGAACATGAAGACCTCCTACCGGAGAGCCAATGTGAATTCAGGCAGGGTCGTGGTACAGTTGACATGATCATCGCCACTCGCCAACTCCAAGAGAAGTGCCAAGAACAGAACGTCACTCTATACTCCACCTTTGTAGATCTGACAAAGGCCTTCGACACTGTCAGCCGAGCGGGCCTCTGGAAGATCATGGCCAAGTTTGGCTGCTCAAACATCTTCATTAACATGGTCCGTGAATTCCATGATGGAATGCAGGCACAAGTCCAGGACAACGTCTCATCATCTGAGCCTTTCCATGTGGAAAATGGTGTCAAACAAGGCTGTGTTCTGGCACCCACTCTGTTTAGCATGATGTTCTCAGCCATGCTAACGGATGCTTTTCGGTCTGGGGACATGGGGTTAGACCTGCGCTACCGTACTGATGGCAAGCTGTTTAATCTGCGACGACTCCATGCAAAGACAAAAGTACAGACCACCAAGGTTCGCAACGTCCTCTTTGCGGACGACTGTGTCCTGAATGCTTCCAACGAGCTGGAAATGCAACTGTGTATGAACAACTTCGCCACAGCATGCTCAGACTTCGGACTCACCATCAGTTCAAAGAAAACAGAGGTGATGCATCAACATGCTCCTGGAGACCCGTACACTGAGCCCCTCGTCAGCGTGAATGGTGAAGATCTCAAAACTGTTGAAAAGTTTGTCTACCTTGGTAGCACCTTGTCACGCATGGGCAACATCGACGAGGAAGTCATGCATAGGATAGCGCATGGAAGTGCTGCATTCGGCCGACTCCGCAGCTCTGTCTGGGAGCGCAGAGGGCTCAGCCTACGGACCAAACTTAAGGTCTACCGTGCTGTTGTCCTACCCGCCCTGCTGTATACCTGTGAGACCTGGACTGTATACAGCCGGCATGCTAAACAACTCAACGCCTTCCACATGAGATCCCTCAGGAGGCTGCTCAACATCAGGTGGCAGGACAAGATCCCAGACACTGAGGTCCTCTACAGGGCAGAGATGGAGAGCATCTATGCCATCCTCAAGCGTTCCCAGCTGAGATGGGCTGGCCATGTCTGCCATATGTCAAACAAACGCCTACCAGAAATACTTCTGTACGGTGAACTGCACCATGGAAAGCACTCACGCGGCGGACAGCGGAAACGCTTCAAAGACACCCTAAAGACCAGTCTCAAGGGCTGTGGTCTGGACCCAGAGACCTGGGAAGCCGATGCCCAACACCGTTCAAACTGGCGCTCTGCAGTCTTGCATGGTGTAGCAGACTTTGAGGAAAAATGCATCCATGAAGCCAAACAAAAGCGACAGCTCCGCAAGACCAGGGACTGTTCCTCCCTCTCAGCCAGCCACCCCCCAGCCATAACCTGCCCTCACTGCAGCCGGTCATTCTGTGCTAGGATTGGCCTCATCAGCCATCTTCGCACACACAAATCATCGAGAAGTCACCTGGTCATCTTCGAAAACGAAGGACGAACATGATATTATAGCTAATATAGACACTTGCGTCATGTGTTGCCTTCATTATAACACTTGTATATGGCTTTTCATTTTTTGCGGCTCCAGACAGATTTCTTTTTTGTATTTTTGGTCCAATATGGCTCTTTCAACATTTTGGTTTGCCGACCCTCGATTTAACTTGTTTGTACACCTGTACAACAGTTAAAAATATTGAAAATGTTTAACACATTACTGTTAATATACAGTCATGGTCAAAAATGTACAAACACTTGTAACGAACATTATGTCATGGTTGTCTTGAGTTTCCAATAATTTCTACAACTCTTATTTTTTTGTGAGAGTGATTGGACCACATACTTGTTGGTTACTGGTTAAATTTTTGCCAACTTCTCTTGACAAAATGTATGCAGTTCAGTTAAATTTGTTGGTTTTCTGACATGGACTTGTTTCTTCAGCATTGTCCACACGTTTAAGTCAGGACTTTGGGAAGGTCATTCTACAAACTTAATTCTAGCCTGATTTAGCAATTCCTTTACCACGTTGTACGTGTGTTTGGGGTCGTTGTCCTGTTGAAACACGCAACTGCGCCCAAGACCCAACTTCCGGGCTGATGATTTTAGGTAGTCCTGAAGAATTTGGAGGTAATGCTCATTTTTCATTGTCCCATTTACTCTCTGTAAAGCACCAGTTCCATTGGCAGCAAAACAGGCCCAGCGCATAATACTACCACCACCATACTTGAAGGTAGGATTGGTGTTCCTTGGATGTAGGCCTCACCTTTTCTCCTTCAAACATATTCCTGGGTATTTTGGCCAAACAGCGCATTTTTTTGTTTCATCTGACATCATCACATGGACAAAGATAAGACCTTCTGGAGGAAAGTTCTGTTCATAAAGTTCATAATAAATTCATAAAAGAACCAAACTTCATGAATGTTTTTTGTGACAAACAAGTATGTGCTTCAATCACTCTATCAAAAAAAAAAAAAAAAGAGTTGTAGACATTATTGGAAACTCAAGACAGCCATGACATCATGTTCTTTTCAAGTGTATGTACACTTTTGACCACGACTGTAGGTTTTACGACGATCACAGTTTGACTCTGGAACAGACATACTAAGTACGGATAGGTCATAAATAGACGAGCATACTGCAATTACATAAATGATCTTGTACTTTGTAATAATCTCCAGCAAACTATCCATGACTGTTTTTTTTATTTGCAAAATGAAAACATTGAAGAAAAACAATTTTTCAACGATGATGTGCCCTTTGCATCTCTCACCTTGTGATGTGTTTGTCGATGTAGAGTAGAAACCTCCCCCTACCTTTACCCACTGGCAACATCTAACTTAGCACCCCACCCTGTAGGCAAGGATAAGACATAATATCTAATTAAGTTTCAGAGCTGCATTTTCATTTGTTAATCACTTAAGTGCTCGGAGGAGAAGCTGATATCCAAAGGTCTGGTCCCAGTAGCCCAAAATGTCAAAATGCAATTATATGCATGATTAGCCTGACCTGTTTCTATAGCACCCTCCCTCCTCGCCTCCTCGCTGCCGAGGAAGCTGACAACTGCTGGCATGTTTATTTTGATGAGATTAGGCGGGGACGAGGCACACACCCCTTTCCCCATTCCATTGTGTGCAGCAGCAGCCATAGCTCCCCCATCTGGTAATTCTCAGTACTGTCAGCGCTGACATGAAGTACAGGCCATCAAATGGGAGGGAGCATTCTGCCAGGTGGGGAGAAATAATCTTTCAATCTCTGTTAGCCTTAGGAACTCTGCAGGAGAAAAAATAACACACACAAATAGAAAATAAATGAATAAGAATGAAACAATTTATGCTTCTTAAAGGATAATACCGTCCCAAATTATTAATCAAATCATCTTGATCCGTAAGTAGGAGGCCCCGCTTGAGTTTTGCTGGTGCTTAGCCGCGCAACAATCCTCTCTAATCTGATTGTGTCCAGATAAAGCGGATTTAGCCCCTACTATTGTGCTACGCTGATTAAAGGGGCAGGAGGCGACGTGCAGGTGAAGTGCATACACAATTGCATACAGGCACGCAAAATGTGTGTAACTTCTTGATTGACACATATAGAGAACGTGATTACTGCTGCATGAATGTTTTTACTGCGCAGCATGGTCACGCACACACACTTTAGATGTCATTAATTAGCACACTTCCCTAAATACACCGTGGTGTTAAATTGCAAAAAACTCAGGATCAGTTATTTTTTATTCAAAATATGGAATATTCACAAAAAATAAGCCTGACTTTATTTTCCCCACACTTGTTTTGATTTGAAAATGTCCAATTCATCAAGAAATGTAATGACGTGAGTAACTTAATGCATTGTTCTCACTTTTATGGCAAACGTGAACAGGTGATTGTGATGAATCATGTCGATCAGACACAAGAATGCGCTGATATTTTATGGCAAAAAAAAAATTGTTTTCGCACACTTTGTAAGACTAATGTACATATTTTTAGAAAAATATATTTAAGAATAAAGCCTACACAATTACTAATATTATTACAATAAGCAAACTGGTCAATAGTGAATCAACAGTGCATCTACTGTTTGGAAGGTAGTACTGCATCCCCAATTACTTACACATGTCCTGAACAATATTTTTCTGTGAGTACAGTACAAATAAATAATACATTTAACTAGTTCTCTGACACAGCTCGTACTTCGATAAACCTCTATTGCGAAACGGTCTCGCTCATTGAAATGAGTTCAAATCAAATTAATTGGCGCTTGTTCTTCCCTACACACCACAATTTTAACATGGAACATGTCTCAATAAAAGGAAAATAAGAAATATTGTCTACAATACAATATTCTATGACCGGGATCGCAAACTCATTTTCGCTCAGGGGCCACATGGAGGAAAATCTGTGCACACGTGGGCCAGACTATTAAATTCATGGAATTAAAACAAAAAAATAAATACAACTTCAGATTGTTTTCTTTGTCTTACTTTGGCCAAATATAGAACAAACACATTCTGAAAATATTACAATAAAAATATAGAAAAAAATACTGGCAGTGGTAAAGTTTAGATCCATAAAGGAGAGTAAAAAGTGAATGAATGTTTATAACTGAATACCGGTACATTTACATATGCATAAAAGTGTGTTTTCTTTTGTATTTTTTTTTTCCATGAATTAACGTTTATGACAACCTTTCTCATAGGTTGATTGGCAACACTAAATTGCCCCTAGTGTGTGAATGTGAGTGTGAATGTTGTCTGTCTGTGTTAGCCCTGTGATTAGATGGGGACTTGTCCAGGGTGTACGCCGCCTTCCGCCCGAATGCAACTGAGATAGGCTCCAGCGACCCCGAAAGGGACAAGAGGTAGCAAATGGGTGGAAGTTATTTACACAGAAATTGAGACTGAATGAATCGTGTCAGGGCTTCACGCTGGGAGAGGGGTTAGAGCGTCTGCCTCACAATACGAAGGTCCTGAGTAGTCTGAGGTTCAATGTGTGGAGTTTGCATGTCCTCCCCGTGAATGTGTGGGTTCCCTCCGGGTACTCCGGCTTCCAAAGACATGCACCTGGGGGATAGGTTGATTGGCAACACTAAATTGGCCCTAGTGTGTGAACGTGAGTGTGAATGTTGTCTGTCTATCTGTGTTGGCCCTGCGATGAGGTGGCGACTTGTCCATGGTGTACACCGCCTTCTGCCCGATTGTAGCTGAGATAGGCACCAGCGCCCCCCGTGACCCCAAAGGGAATACGCGGTAGAATATGAATGGATGGATGGATGAATCGTGTGATTGCTTTCTGCAACTGAATAGTACAATCATTTTTGCCTCAAGTCATGATTAACAAACTCAACAAGCTCAACATCAAAAAATGTATTTTCAAATTAATCGTGATTCTTATTTGTAACAATTCTTAAAACCAACATATATTTTTGTGAATATGTCCTGTCCAGCCATTCTGGCAAATCATATTGTTGGTGTGGATGCCCATATCTGCTGTACAGATTTAGTTTAGTAAGTGTTGGATACTTCTCTTGTTGCCTTATTTGAATTTTATTCATTCAATGTTTGGGTAGAATTGTATTCAACAAAAATAGCTTTCTTTTAAGTAATATATACATTTATCAGAACTGTTTATCTATTTTATTGAGTAATGTAGTTAATCATAGAACTGGGACCCAGTGTTATTCAAAAAGTATTGATTTAGAATCGAGAATCGATTCTGAATGGAATAGTTACCCCCAAGAATTGAATCAAATTGACTAGTGTTTTCTAAGGCTACATGTACAGTGTCTATTTCTGTACGATATGGTATCCCTCCTAAGAAGTGGGCCTGCTTTGCCTAATTGGACGTGCATTTGTGTTTGGTGTTAATGGAACTGAAAGGGAATATTTGAGGAAGTGTGCATTTTGACAAAGGCGTGCAGGCCCCCCTGCTATGTCCCTCTGGAGAATGGCGTCAGGTCCCCTGGTAGCCCATTAGAGTGTGTACCCCCACGACCCGACCACCCCCACCTCCATCCCCAGGTACCAGGCTCCCCATGCTGAGGGAGACCACAGCAAAGCAAACATATTCATATAACACCACCTTGAGTGTGTATGTGTGTTTTATTCATCAGTTTATACACACACACACGCAACACAAACGTTTAAACATACAACCTGAAGTAATGAGCAACAGGAACAAGTTTAGTTTTAAATAAGTCAATCCCTTGAATCCAGTTGCAACATCTATTCAAACTAGAATAATTAAGGACAATTAGTTGAGTCATTAGGCCTTACAGGAGCTTGGACGTGGTTATGTAATGGGTGATTGTAAAAATGAAATGCTTCAAGAGCTGTTTTGAATCCAACAATTAATTAAGATAGACTTTTTAGACTTTTATTTATCCCACAATGGGGAAATTATGGTAAAGGTTTGATGCTTGATCTATGACTTTTGGCGTTGTTCACTTTCTTGGGTCAGATGGTGGGGGAGACCTCTGGACAGACCCGGCAAACCGAAGCGTGTAGTGCGGATGAACTGGGAACGTTTGGAGGAGTCCTCTGTCCGGAGGGACTTCAACTCCCACCTCTTGCGGGACTTCTCTGCCATCCCTGTGGAGGTTGGGGACATTGAACAGGAATGGACAATGTTCAAAGTAGGGCTGTGCGATATGGCCTTTTTTTTAATATCTCGATATTTTTAGGCCCTATCTCGATACACGATATATATCTCAATATTTTGCCTTGGCCTCGAATCAACACTTGATGCTTTTAATCACAGCAGTATGATGATCCAATGTGTCTACATTAAAACATTCTTGTTCATACTGCATTAATATATGCTAATTTTAAACTTTCATGCACAGAAGGAAATCACAACTAAGTCAATTAACCAAAACTGTATTTATTAAATAGTTATTAAGCAATGGCACAAACATTCATGTCATTTCCAAAACAGAAAGTGCAAGATTGTCAAACATTTTTTGTGTCAAATAAAAATGAGCTGCATAATAGGAAATCAATTAAAGTGTTCGTCCTTCGCTATGTGAAGTGAATTATATTTTATATAGCGCTTTTCTCAAGTGACTCAAAGCGCTTTACATAGTGAAACCCAATATCTAAGTTACATTTAAACCAGTGTGGGTGGCACTGGGAGCAGGTGGGTAAAGTGTCTTACCCAAGGACACAACGGCAGTAACTAGGATGGCACAAGCGGGAATCGAACCTGCAACCCTCAAGTTGCTGTCATGGCCGCTCTACCAACCGAGCTATGCCGCCCATGTGGTAGGTTACTACGGACGTTTTTAAATTCTGTTGTTGACTATTTTTTTCATACGGTGTTGATCTGGAATTGTTTGCCACGGCATTTTGATGGTGTGGGCGTATGGCACCAAATGGAGATGTCTACATGCGGAGTAATCACTCTTCATTCTCTAGCAGGTTACTTTTCAAATGATGCTACATATCAGCAGCAATGCTACTTTTTATGGCAACGCTTTTGCCGCATGCTTGACTTATTACGGTTGTCTGTTTGACATATTCCCACTTGAAGCCAAACCACCGCCAGATGATGGACCCTCTGCTGTTTTTATTGGGAATTACTTCTTCTTTCTTCGCACCTTCTTTCTCTCGTATTACCACTCGCACGGCTCTGCTAGCATCACAGCTAACGTTACCCATGCTGCTATCTCTCTGCTCCGCGAGGACGTATACGTATGTGATGTATGACGTGAGAGTATGTGACGTGTGTAAGAAGAAGCGTTTGCTGTCTGTGAGAAGGATAGACAGGAAAGAGCGAGAAGAGCCTGTAATGTAATGCCCGTAGCTAAAAGCAACTGCGTGAGAATGTATACTCGAATATCACGATATAGTCATTTTCTATATTGCACAGAGACAAACCCGTATATCGATATATTGCCCCGCCCTAGTTCAAAGCCTCTATTGCAAAATCTGCATCTGCGAGCTGTGGCCAGAAGGCCTGGGAGAATGCCTATCCAGTCTACATGTGCTTTGTGGATTTGGAGAAGGCGTATGACCGGGTCCCCCATGAGATTTTGTGGGAGGTGCTGAGGGAGTACGGGGTGAGGGCAACCCTGTTGAGAGCCATCCAATCTCTGTAGAACCAAAGCGAGAGTTGTGTCCGGGTGTTTCATTCTAACATGCATTTCAATTGTAGTTTTCATTGATACATTTTAAGTTGTTAAAATTAAAAAGTTAAATACGCTAATGCTCATCAGTAGTATGTTAAAAGCAAAGCCGATGTATATTAGCATCAAGCTAGCGCATTTGTGGAAAAGTGTAGTCTTACCTTACATACAGTATGTTGGACCGTTTTGTCAGTCTATTTCTTTGTTGGCATTGAAAATTGCAACATAATCTAGAGGTAGTTTTGCCAAGTGCCCAAATGCAAACTTACGGCTCACGCGATTGTAGCGGACAATTGGCCAGCCCGCTATAGTTTGGCCTTTGATGTGGTATACATTAGCGTAAGAACAATTTACTTTCATAACACCTGGGGTTAGGTTGATTGGTAACAGTAAAATGAGCCCTAGTGTATGAATGTGAGTCTGAATGTTTGTCTACAGCAGGGGTGGGCATTATGTCGATCGTGATCGACTGGTCGATCTCGGAGGGTGTGTCAGTCGATCTCAAGCCAGGCATTAAAAAATATACATAAAATGAGCAATCATCAATCATACCAAGACTTCACTTTCGTCACTTGTTTGACGTTCTCGGCACCCGAGGATATTGTGAGATGACGCTGGCTGCTGCGGCTTATATTTAAGAAAAAAATCACTAACAGGGCGGACGCAGAGAAACACATTTTATTTCTAGAGACTCCGTACCTACTGTCAAAACTCTAAAGACCGACTGCACGGTTCCTGTCTTCACCATAAAAGACCTGTTTCATCCTGCCTGTGCTAACAAAATAAGAGTCTCAGAAAGCTAGCGTGCACAAGCTAGCAAGCTACGGAGTTTGATGCCAATGTATTTCTCCCCCGCCCTCAGCGACCGCTTTCTCACTTGCTTGCCCACCCGCACACTCACTGACGTCACTCACCTGCTGCCAGACATTAAAGGGCCACACACATATGCTACTCTCATAACAAAGTGTTTAAAAACGAGTATGCAAGTTTGACAAATGAGATGCCAAATCCAACCACTTTCATGTGGTATTGGACAGAAAGGAGGACTTTTTTTTTCCTCCATTTGAAAATGCGGACGTTATCAGCACCACTGTCTAATTCCAATCAATGCAAGTCATCAGAATCAAATACACCAACTTATATTCTTGTCTTCATGAAAGAAAGGAATCAATGTGTGTTAAACATGCTTGTATTATCATTAAACACCATTAACTTGTTAACAAAAATGTCTCTTTCATAAATAAATAAATATAAATTATAAATAGGAATGAGGTAGATCTCCTCGACTTGGTCAATTGAAAAGTAGCTCGCCTGCAGAAAAAGTGTGAGCGCCCCTGGTCTACAGTATATGTGTTGGCCCTGTGATGAGGTGGCAACTTGTTCAGGGTGTACCCCGCCTTCCGCCCGAATGCAGCTAAGATAGGCCCCAGTGACCCTGAATGGGAAAAGCGGTATAAAATGGATGGATGGATGGACATATATGCTCGAAAATATGCCCTAAATTATGTTGAATGTTTGCAGTACTTGCGTAATAACTTTTATCTCACGCTCCATGTCTTTGCTTTTGGTTGACCCATTAACTCAAGAAAAATGCAGGCCTTATGTTTTCCATATGGACAACATTTTATTATGACTTTAAAGTGTAGGCAAGTTTGATTGTCCATAAAAAGAATACATGAAAGTGAAGACATCCAGATTAGTCATGTGCCTTGTGTTCACTCCATGTTGCTGCTCACAGACTGTTGGCAGTTTGAGGTGCTGCGGGCTTTGAAGCTTTGAGTGTGACCTCATGTTCCATTCTGTTTCTGTGCTCTTGGTCCTCCTGGGCAGACGTTCCGCCATAAATCCAACAACTGCTGTGGGACAGTGAACATCTGTAAGGCAGCAGCTGCCCCTGCACTGGGCACGAGTGCAGCTGCCGCTATGCTTGTACTTTTGGTGTGCAGCTTCAGTGGTTCTGTGGCCTATTTTGCATTGGGCATGTTTGCTGTTCAGAATTCTCTGTTACTGGCTGTCCGTTTGTTCTGTTTGTTTGTTTTGAGTGACTTTTGGAGTAAATGCATGGTGCAACTCTGTAGAGAGCACACGCCTACACCAAAAATAATGTAATAATTGCAGTTTGTATTGGGGGTATGTGGTCAATAAACTGCATTGAAAGATGGATAACTTATAATAGTATTTAATACATATTAGTGTTGTCCCTATACCAATATTTTGGTACCGGTACCAAAAGTATTTCCGTACTTTTCTAAATAAAGGGGACCACCAAACATGTCCTAATTGGCTTTATTATAACCACAAATCTTACAGTACATTAAACATATGTTTCTTACCGCTAGTTTGTCTTTAAATAAAATTCTGAACATACTAGACAACTTGTCTTTTAGTAACTCCTAATTAGTCTGCAGACATATGCAGTAACATATTGTGTCATTTATCATTCTATTATTTTGTCAAAATTAATAAGGACAAGTGGTAGAAAATTAACTATTAATCATGCACAAGCAGCAAATAAGCGCAGAGATGGCTGAAAAAACATATTTTTGAAATTAATTCTTACAAATAAAGTACATTTAATTTTTTTTTATCGCGATTATTTCATCATAAATCAATTGGCAACACTAAATTGGACTTAGTGTGTGAATGTTGTCTGTCTATCTGTGTTGGCCCCGCGATGAGGTGACGAGTAGTCCAGGGTGCACCCTGCCTTCTGCCTAAATGCTGCTGAGATAGGCTCCAGCACTCCTCGTGACCCCAAAGGGGACAAGTGGTAGAAAATGGATGGGTGGATGAAATCAAAAATAAATAAGAATCAGGATTTTGGTGTGAATCAATTTATTTTTTGGGTACCTCATTATAATTGTGTTCATATCAAGTTCATGTTCTATTGGCCTCAATAAAATACTAGCATTTTCCCCTTGAAAAGTCTTTATAATGTTATTTTTTTATAGTTGAGGTGTAGTAATGTAGTATTAGACATGAAAAACAGCAGGGGTGTCCAAAAAACTTTCCTGTAAGCGAGTGAGAGCTTTTCTTCCCGTCCTTTACAGCTTAGTTATGTGTTATTTTTGTTATGACTGACGATACTGTAAAGCAGTTGTGTCCAAACTACGGCCCGCGGGCCAAATGCGGCCCACTAGTGTTTTCAATTTGGCCCACAAGATGGCACAAGTTCAATAAACAATTTGATCAGAAGCGGTGTATCCATATAGTAATAATGATAATAATATAATGGATTTGATTTATATAGCGCTTTTCTATCTACTATATACAATACCCAGTGGTCTGACCGCTGCCTTTTTGTCGCCATCAGGTGGCCAAAAAAGGTAACTCTTCCAATAATTGTACGTTCAAATCGAAAAAGTACAGCATTTACGTACTTAGTTTACATGTTACTTTGCATGTAGTTAACTTTGGGACCCTGGCCAAATGTTTTAAGTCCAGTGCGGCCTCCACAGTCAAAAAGGTATGGACACCCCTAGTGCATACCTGCCAACCTCCGAATTTGGGAGATGGGTGGGAGCGGGGTCGTGTGTGTGTGTGGGGGGGAGGGGGTTATATTGTAGCGTCCCGGAAGAGTTAGTGCTGCAAGGGATTCTGGGTATTTGTTCTGTTGTGTTTATGTTGGGTTACAGTGCGGATGTTCTCCCGAAATGTGTTTGTCATTCTTGTTTGGTGTGGGTTCACAGTGTGGCGCAGATTTGCAACAGTGTTAAAGTTGTTCATACGGCCACCGTCAGTGTGACCTTATGGCTGTTGACCAAGTATGAATTGCATTCACTTGTGTGTGTGAAAAGCCGTAGATGTTATGTGATTGGGTCGGCACGCTGTTTGTATGGAGGAAAAGCGGACGTGACAACAGGCTGTCCGCAGGTCAGCATACGGACCTGAGTGAGGGCAGCATGCGGTTGTTAAGGGGTGAATGTTTCAGGTGAGAGAGGACGCTAAAGTCAGTGCCTTAAAGGCACGCCCCCAATATTGTTGTCTTGGTGGAAATAGGGAGAAATTCATGAGAATGGTTGCCGCGGGAGATTTTCGGGAGGGGCACTGAAATTCGGGAGTCTACTCGGAAAATCGGGAGGGTTGGCAAGTATGCACTAGTGTGAAAGAAGAAAACGTCAAAAAGCTCACATTGGGTAAATTACTCCAAAAATATATATACTCCCTTTTCAGTAATGTTTTTCCTGCTTTGTGTTAAATCTATAATTATCTTTTAAATAAGAGGACCTCTTCTGGTTCTCGTCAGTCAGTAAGGTGACTCAGGACTTTTACAGTGTACAGTTTGACAGGAGAACCGTGCCAACCTTTGCGCAAGAATTCAGCAGCGAAAACTAAATGTTTTATCAAACGCCTTATGTTTATTGACTTCCCTTTCATGTCGCTTCTTCTGTTCTGCCTTTGTAGTGGCAAAACATCCCCGCGCGTCATCATTTGCAAGCAATCGCAGGTGTCAGAGGTGTTCCTTTGATGTGGAGTCGGTCCTCGCACCAAGCGCCACCTGTATACCCTGTGCAAATTGAACCACGTGGGCGTAGCTTTTTCGTGTTGACGGCATGTTGTCGGTGTCTGCCATTTTGAATTGTGTGAAGCCTGTGTGTAATCATCCACCTCCAGCTCCTGTACCAGAGGGATTAGGATGGCCTTGAAAAAATTTAACGTAGGATTGTAATGATTGCAGCAGTCTGATGTGCGGTGGCAGCGTCGTGTCGCCGCCTTTTGATGCCACGCTCGCCCTAATGATTCCTCACCTGAGTTCAGTAAACACAGTTTGTGACAGTTTTACACAAGATATTCTAAAGGACTGCCACAAACTTACATGAAAGTGTGCTGTCACCATTAGTTATGAGTTAAGCAAGACTCAAACTGGTTTTAGTTTCATTTTAGAAGGGTTTTTTAAGACAACATTTTGGTTGCATCCTGAATTTTACATCAAAAGTATTTCACTAAAAAGAGAACCATTTCCAGTTGGTCTTGTTTGTATTGATATTGGCAACAACATTCCATATTTTCCGGACCATAGGGCGCACCGGATTATCAGGCGCACTGCCGATGAGCGGGTCTAGTCAGGTCTATTTTCATACAAAAGGCACATTAAAGGAGTCATATTTTTTTTTTCTAAATTGAAAACACTACCTTGTGGTCTATATAACATGTAATGGTGGTTCTTTGGTCAAAATTTTGAATAGATTATGTTTTACAGATCATCTTCAAGCCGCTTTCTGACAGTCGCTTCAGGATTAGCCGTTTTGTGGGCGGTCTTATTTACGTGGCTCACCTTCGGCAGCGTCTTCTCCCCGCCATCTTTGTTGTAGCGGTGTAGCGTGCAAGGATGGGAGTGGAAGAAGTGTCAAAAGATGGAGCTAACTGTTTTAATGACATTCAGGCTTTACTTCAATCAATAACTGAGCAGAATCTCCTCCTCCGTGACTCACTAGTACAATAAAACGGCAGAAATGTGTCCCGTGAAAAACCGTCCGACCGGAACTCTCTAATAATTAAAGTTCCTTGGGTGAATAATCTAAACCCACTACTCCCGTACGTTTTAGCGCTTACATGGCAAGTTTACCGACAGATATAAGTAAGAACTTTACTTTATATTAGAAATGGCAAAAGCGGAGAATGAATGTCCCATAACAAGAATATAGACAAAAAGAAGAAGCTTATCAACTACGGAGTCGTTACGGACTTCAAAGGCAGACCCGCGCACAGTTTCAGGACTTATGCAGATCCCAAATAAAGAATGGCAGGTACCATAAGGTAAGAAAGTAAGAAAAGTTGCCTTACACACGCCATAATAATACTCTGATGTTAAAGCACAGTACAATCTTTCAAGCGGTGCGGCTTCATAGCTTACCAAAAGTTGCACTAAAACATTTTGATAGAGTTTTGACCGTCGTGTGTAATGTTCTTTATTTTCAATGGAATATATACAATTTTGTTGTTGTTTTGATTGATTGAAACTTTTATTAGCAGATTGCACAGTTCAGTACACATTCCGTACAATTGACCACTAAATGGTAACACCCCAATAAGTTTTTTAACTTGTTTAAGTCGGGGTCCACGTAAATCAATTCATGGTAAACATGAGTGATATTGCAGTCTCCACGTATGTCTTATGTGTGACTGCCACTATATGGGAGTCCACACGTATCTCTGATGTGTGACTGCCATTTACCCGTCACACTTATCATTTCACCTTGTACCAAATAGAATAGCTTCGAGGTCGCACAACCAAATTTATTCTGTACACTAGGTGCATCGTATTGTAAGGGGCACTGTCGAGTTTTGAGAAAATGAAAGGATTTTAAGTGCACTTTATAGTCCAAAAATATGGTACATGACAAGTGAAAAAACAGTAGTCTGAGGTCAGTTATGTTTACTTTCTCATAACCTGTGTTGGGCAGTAGCGGTGTTACAAATAGCTGCGTTACAGGTTTAACTACATTTATTGGTAGATCTTAACCTCGACCTGTTTTCTACATCAAATAGTTTAAGCTACTTTCGGAGCCATGTAGTATGGACAGAAGGTACTATTTCTCAGGCGTTTTATACACTTCATTTTTTACATCACTACCTATCCTCCCTCTGACCACATCAATTTTGATTGTGTGTAAAATGATTCCCACACATTTTATGATTCAGATTGGATGGAAAGTGCTGCTGAAAATGGTAGACGTCACTTATCGAGACATCACCAAGTAATTATACATTTTGATTAAACGTTCCAATTAGGGTTTTATCCCGACGATTTTGATACCGGCCATCCATGAGTGAGATCGGCCGAAACCGTTCGCATGCATTAACTGCAAATGATTCACTTGTTGATTTATTTTAGATAGTTCTGCATCCTCCTTTATATACAAAACAAAGTAGATAGTACCAATAACTAAACAAAAGCCAAATGTATTAATCTATATTATTTTGATTTTGCCTTCACAGTCCTCCTGTGCCAGCCAAGGAAATTATTCATGAGTTTGTAAAAATTCACAAAAAGCATAAGAGATTTTTATGAAATACAAATAGTGACCTAATCGGTCTAGCATGGATCATAGACTGATACTGCTCTTAACATCTCCATACGAATCAGCTGCCCTCCTCTTACATGTTGTGTACTGACTCTGACAATGTTGACACTCCACCGGTTGTTTTTGTTGTTCTTGTCTCTCTGTAGTAGGGTTGTCCCGCTAACAATATTTTGTTACCAGTAGCAAAATGTATTTTGACACTTTTTAAAATAAAAACCACAAACATTTCATTATTGGCTCAACTTTAACATAAAATCCAATGATACATTAAACATACATTTAATTTTAGAATCAAATTCCACTTTTGTCATTAAATAACATTGTAAATATAATACACAACTTCTCTTTTATTAGTATGTAAGCAAACAAAAGCTCCTAATTTGGCTGCTTACATATGATATAAATATACATGTAAGTGTAATGCTGTCATTGTGAGGAGAATGGATATTTGTGTGTATCACTCATGTATTCCCGACACACTCAACTTACACCTACAACACATCTAATCAGCGTGTGTTGTTGTGAACGACATCATGGAAGTAAGATCAATGTGCAAACAGCAGTCGCAACTTCAGGAGCGCTCTTTTTTTACAGCATCAAATTGTGTCCTCATTCGTCATAGATAGATAGATAGATAGATAGATAGTACTTTATTGATTCCTTCAGGAGAGTTCCTTCAGGAAAATTAAAATTCCAGCAGCAGTGTACAGAGTTGAGATCAATTTAAAGAAAAAAGTAAATAATGGGGGTTTAAATGGAAACAAAATAGAGAAATATTACAAAAAGAATAAAAACAATGGGAATAACAATATAACAGTAAAATAAGAATATAACAAGACAAAGTAGGCAGTAGTGACCATGTTATGAAAACATATTGCACTGTTAATGTTTTGCATCCCCTGTCATCCTAGTACCCCCCGTCCCCCGTCCCAGAGAAGAGTTGTACAGTCTAATGGCGTGTGGGACAGAGGAGTTCTTGAGTCTATTAGTCCTGCACTTGAACAGCACATCGTACTTCCTCCCTCCACAATAAAAGCATGGTACGCCATAACAAAAGAGATTTTAAAAAAAAAGTATCCCTTACACGAACGAGTATAAGGTACTTATTGATATGTTTCCACAATTATTATGCTTTGACCTAAACTATTGGTCAAAATTGTCCATAACTTTGTTGCCCCAATAGATGTAAGGATTTTTTAATTCAATTAATAAACATTTGATCTTGCATATTTTTTTTATTTTTTTTTACACAAAAGCGCACACTGTGATGATAAAATAAGCGTAAAAGGTAAAACAATAAAAAATAAAAACAAAACGGAAAAACTGAATTTAATTTTTTTTATATTGCTATGATTGATTTGTTATTATTTTACTTGTAGTTTAGGAGTAATTTATAGCGTTTTTTGTTTTTTTTACAAAATTTTAGTTTTGGTGACACAATACATACTAATGTTTTCAGATGAACAAATAGTTGTGTAATTATAATATCTATCAAAATAATAGTGATTATTATGTTGCCATAAATGTCCCGCCGTAGTTAAAGAGCGTTAATCTACAATGACTGATCATGTACTTTTTCACAAAATCAGCCTACACCAATTTGTGGCACATCCCTAATTCCGATGTTTACTGTGTGACCCAAACATGGCCGTAACTACCACTGATGTCAAAAAGGTCATGTCCTCCGTACTTTTTTTAACAAAAATATAATGATATGTCTGACCGTGAATGTACTTTTATAGTTTTGGTGTTGTTTACTTGACATTGTTGTTTACCTATGATTTCTCTGCTGGCCGGGTATGACCTCGGTGCCACTTTCTGCTTTTTGCAAATTAAAACTTGTGATTGGATACTCACTTGGGAGTGACAAGTGAAAATCCAATCACAGTCATGTTTAGTGTTAGGCTACCTTGATGGGCTACTGTTAGCAACTGGTCATCTGATTGGCTATCGCTACTGTCCATCAACCGGCAGAATTCATACAGCGCTGGCAACAAGCTTGCTGAATTCTGATTGGATAAGAACTCTAATCTAACAACAAGCAACACTGGAACCTAAAGAGACATGAAGAGAATAAGATGTATACTTTACGGAAAGTATATCAATATTAATTGCTATTAATTTATGATCATGATTTATGTTAGGCCAGCAGAGAAAGACTTGCTGGCCCCGACGGCCCACCATTGAATTTAAGGACACACATACAGGTATTTCCCAAAGCAAATTAATCGACAGCTAAGCTGAGTTGTGTGTGTGTGTGTGTGTGTGTGTACACTGACTTTTTGCAAAGTGGCAAACTACTGTGTGGTTCATAAAGCGAGCTTTAATCTCTTACTGGCTCTTGGTGTAAAAAAGAATATATATATATATATCAAAAGGCGACAGCTTTTCCTTTCACTTATTGATGCTCACCAACTAATTACACAAGATTTATTTCAAAAAGAATCTCCAAATAAATTAGAACTCTCATATTTTCATAAAACACGTTTGTGACATCCATGTTTACTCAAATGCAAACAAACCATAACAAACAAACAAACCATGGCCTGGAAATTTTAAATGAGCTTGTTTGTGTTGAACATCTACACATGCTCTTTTAAACAGGCCGTTGATAGAGATTCTCTAAAGTGAGTCCAGCAACACGGCCCATGAGCCGGGGGACAATTCCTTCAGCGCTGCTAATGAATAAAAGACCGCAGAAGACAAACATCTTTTAATTCTCCGAGCCTTTGCTGTTTGATAGTTGATGTATGCACTGGATCTCTTGTGGTTTTGTGCTGTTGACTAGGAGTGACTATAAAAAGAAAAGCAGTTCTTTGGCAATGTGCTTTTCTTGAAAATGGAATCAACGACACATACTCACTCACATTGTAGGATTGGCGTCTTAACAAAGACTTGAATCATGTTTGACTAAAAAATACAACATAGCTATACAAAACCTCTTTCACACAGAGGGCCAACAAGTATAACATATAATCCAGCATTTATCCACTCCTGCCTTTTACAAAGAACTGGTATTGCTGAAATTTTGCTTTCAAACAGCGACCCTGCATTGTACAATCAGATAATACAATGTGCGATGAAATGACAAATCATTCGTCTGTGAAAATTCCCTTAAGGGGCGTTTATACATAGCCAGTGTACTGTCAAAAAAAGACATACCTGTTGCTATTCTTGTTTAACATTATTGCAAACATCATTTGCGTCAATGGGACATTTCTCAAGCTGTAACTGTCTACATGTTTTTCTTGCTATCCGTTAATGTACAATATGATCTTCCTCTTTTTGCAAGTTTCTGCATGCTTACTAGAGTCAGAAAACACAATTAAAGAAGTATCATTTAAAATAACTACTTACTTGTAGCATAAGTGACAAAGTCTGCACAAAGTAGTTAATTTTATTCATTTTTATTTTTTTTAAAGGAAAACTTTCGCATTGATGCGCATGTGTGCGGATGCTATGTAGCGTTGGCTAGCTCTTTTTGACAAAGCAGCTTGATTCGTCAGAGCACCGGTTTAGATGGCGGTTCGACAATTTGGCGTGCTCCCCCAAAGACTGTTAAAAGTAACACAAAATCTGGTAATCTGTTACTCAACTGCTATGAACCCACAGAGCCGCGGTGACCCAACAAAAATATAACATGTTCAATTTGTCATTATAGTCCTGAAATGAGCTGTGTTCAAAATGCTTAACGACACGTAAAGAAATGCAGCCTACGTACGTATTTGCGCCACAAGATCTGGGATAATATTGTGTTTATAAAGACTTATTTCACCAGTCACATTTTCTTTCCTGGAGTTTCATGGTGTAAACACCATAACTTCTCGATTAAACACTGATGCATCAAGGAGCTACACGGACGTGCTGTGGTTGGTGCAAAATACAGGGTGAATGACTCCACCGCCTATCTTGGAGATCTGTTGTACTACCCCGCCTCTGCGTTGGCACCCTGCTCAAAACTTACTGTCAGTCTTTCCACCATTGTTAAGACATGGTTCATGGCGGTTTGACAAATGCCATAAACTGCCACCAAAACCGGGAATGTGTAAAAGCCTCTTTACACACAGGAGCGGCCTCTGTTTCAACACTGATATTATCTGCAAAGGTGTAAAAATGACATGTAGACTTATGTGTCGGTAACATTAAAACACAGGTATCAAACTCATTGATGTAATTATCATGCATCATTATAACATACTTAGTTGCAAAGTGATTGTTTAGAGATGTAAGAATGTATACACTGGCTGTTTGAAGTTGAATAGTGACTCCTTAATTAGCATATCGTCACTCATCTTTACCCCATGCTATTTTTTTCCACAAGTAATCCCCTGTAAACACACACACACACACACACACACACACACACACACACACACACACACACACACACACACACACACTCCTCCACTGTCAATCATCAGTCCCCATCCTCTCTGCAGCCACCTCCTCTACTACAGAGAAAAAAGGTCCTGCTGATTAGAACGTTTGAGGCCTCTCTCACCCAGTGCCATCCATCATCATCTCCCCCAGCGGTCCTCCCCTCTGATTACTCTGTCAACATAGCACCGTATCAGAACGGTTTGCATTGATTGAATCCGGATTAATTAGCTATGAGGTAATCATTGGCTCCAAACAAGGCTGTATGTCAGGAGCGCTGACATTCAATCGACAAGGGAAGGGGGTTATGTTTGCATGTGTTGCTATTGAGAGGAGAGCTTCACATGGAGTCTGCAGCCAGAATGCCACACTGTCAAGAGCGTCTAATCGAGAGCTGTTTGGTAGCGATGATAGCGGCGAGTCAACAGTTTTGTTTACAAGTCCGAGCAGATGAACAGGATTATTTTATTCCATGGCAGAGATGAATGTGGATTTGTGTTCTTCCAGTCATTTACTTGTGTTTTTTCAGACAGTTGGGAGTATAAAGCTGGTTTAAAGGACCACTGAAATTAGATTTTCTTATTTAAATGGGGATAGCAGGTCCATTCTATGTGTCATACTTGATCATTTTGCGATGTTGCCATATTTTTGCTGAAAGGATTTAGCAGAGCACATCAACAATAAAGTTCGCAACATTTAGTCGCTAATAGAAAAGCCCTGCCTTTACCGGAAGTGGCAGACGATGACGTCACCATTTGAGGGCTCCTCACATTGTTTTTAATGGGAGCCTCCAACAAAAAGAGCTATTCGGACCGAGAAAACGACAATTTCCCCATTAATTTGAGCGAGAATGAAAGATTTGTGTTTGAGGATATTGATAGCGACGGACTAGAAAAAAAATAAATAAATCAAGTTTAAAAAAAAACAAATGCGATTGCATTGGGACGGATTCAGATGTTTTTAGACACATTTACTAGGATAATTCTGGGAAATCTCTTATTTTTCTATTGTGTTGCTAGTGTTTTAGTGAGTTAAATAGTACCTGATAGTCGGAAGTGTGTGTCCACTGGTGTCTTGAGGCCAGTGTCTGATGGAAGTCGGCGGCAGCTGTGTGGACTGCACAAGCTCAGCTGATCTCCAGTAAGTGGCGACTTTTTACCACAATTTTCTCACCAAAAACTGCTGGTTGACATTTGGTCGGGATCAATTTTCGCTTGACCGCTGTGATCCATGGGAAAGCTTCACCTCCGGGAATTTTAAACAAGGAATCACCGTGTGTTTGTGTGGCTAAAGGCTAAAGCTTCCCAACTCCATCTTTCTACTTTGACTCCTCCATTATTAATTGAACAAATTGCAAAAGATTCAGCAACACAGATGTCCAAAATACTGTGTAATTATCTGGTTAAAGCAGACGACTTTTAGCTGTGTGTGTGCACAGCGCTAATATTTCCTAACAGTCCGTGACGTCACACGTACACATCATCATTCCGTGACGTTTTCAACAAGAAACTCCCGGGAAATTTAAAATTGCAATTTAGTAAACTAAAAAGGCCGTATTGGCATGTGTTGCAATGTTAATATTTCATCATTGATATATAAACTATCAGACTGTGTGGTCGGTAGTAGTGGGTTTCAGTAGGCCTTTAAGTGTCTTCAGTAGACTGGTAGCAAAGTAAGGCTTTCTTTTCTAGATATACACGGGCTCATAACTTTTGTGCTTACTTACAGTAAATACCTAAAACAAAAACGTATTCAAAGGAAGTAAACAACTCTAAAACAACATCCAAATTAAAGTTCTTTGTTCATAGAAAGCTAGAAAACATTGGCTAAATGTCTTGTCTATCAAACCAATAGGAATGTGAGCAAAAACAGGTAGTACAACGCTACCAAAATAAAAACACGATTTTTGAACATTGTTGAACACCAGGGTTTGTGTGTGACTTTTACTCGTAACAAGTAATCAATCTATATTGATGTAGAAGGTCATTGCTAATACGTTTGATTTAACGTGGCACGCTACTTTTGATTTGGTTTTATGTCAACATGACAGCATCAGAAGTACCGCAAGTTCATTGCAGGAAATATCCTTTTACAATTGAAATCAAAAACCAGCACCACGCTAAAATTAACTAGATATCAAATTAGAGAGGCCAACATCATACAGCAAGTACACACACACTACTACTACTACTACTACTACTACTATGTGGGAATGGTAAACAACAAATCAATGATTAAAGTGAAAAGCTTGCTTGCAATTCCTGTTTGTGGACAAGGAAATTAGAACCATGGAATCACATATATCTTTATTAACCAGAGGAAACACAATCCAATGAAAAGATACAACAGAGCTGCCGTCCCGCAAGACCTAACAAGCGCAGCTGAGCTAATGCTCCTCTATATGTCCCGCTTGCTGACGTCACACGTCACTTGGCAACAGGCACCGCCGATTAAAGGCACACACTCGGCCTTCATGAAATGTCTTTCAACAGTGTGTGCCAGATCCTATATTATAGGGTTTCCCCTTAATGTATTTTATTGTGGCTGTGCACCACGGAAAAAAAATGGCCACTATACCTTAAAAAAGAGGGGTTTTTTGTTGTTATTTTTTACATGAAAAGGCGGTGACCTAAAGTGCCTGAAAAACTTGTGAGCCTGGCACTTGTATCCCAAGTTTCCAGTGTAATACGTTTGGTTTGAGTTATAAAACAATCTATTAAAATAATGAGTCAAGGCTTTATGACATGTTTGCTTTTGGAGCTTCCAATGTAGGGTAATATATTAGTTAACAAACTAGTATTAAATGGGCTGCTGAAGGCGTCTGACCTTAATGCATGCAAATGCATGCTCGATAAATACACTTTGTCGGCTTGGGACACACCTTAAAATCAACTGAATTCAGCCTGGAGGGGGAATAACTTTTTCTTTCATTTCAATCTCATATCCTGTGGTAGTATTTAAGTGAACCTGCAACAAGAAGAGAACTAAGCAATAATTTCACTTCTAACAACCTCAAAGTGTTGTCAGTGTTTATTTGTTTTTTTTTTGCTGAGTAGAACATGTCTCCAGGATGTTTGAAAATATTGCCAACACAATAAAGCACAGAGTTAATTATGTTGCTGTCAATTATTCATCCGAGGCTGTAGCTTATAGACATACATGTTTTCTTCTTCTTTATCATGTGTTTCTGTAAGTCATCCCTTTCAGTGACCACTACGTACAATGTGGACATCAATATTTTATACTTAATTATGACAGCAAAGTCACTGGCTTGTTATTATTTCTGCAAAGGATACCTGAGGCCTGTCTTGGATGCTTATTGGGCTTTTTTTTTGGTAAATAGTAATACTGGATGTATTTTGAAATAAACCTGTTGCTCTAAATGCAATATTGCATATGTTCATATATCACATTACTACATTAATTTTATAGTGGGAGACCTCAGTTCATGTAAGGACATATTTTGCATGTCTTGTGACTCTTAGGACTTGCTTAAAGGGGGAACAATCAAACAAGCACACTTGTGTTTTTCTTTTTTCATGCACTTTAACTCGTAAATGCGAGCAATGTCTACCTACAATGGAACCTAGGTCTATTTAGCCTAAAATGCGTTTAGAAAACATGTAAACACCTTCATCAAGGTTTTGTACACACACTGTAAGTATACTGTAGTAAAAGACACATTCATAATAACATGTAATATGCATGTATTTTGAACATTTTAGGCATACAGCTGCACATTAATTTCACAAATGCATCACAACGTTCGCTTTTTCAACTTTACTGATTACTACTCACTACGGACTTCTTGAGTGCCTCCAAACTTAATAAAACATCACTTACTTTACATTGCTCGCTGTCACTAGGATGCCAACTGATTGGAGGTTGATATATTCCTGTTTGGATGAAGAATGACTCATAACCTTTGCAAAGTAAAAATGGTGTTGTTTCTTTCTCGCCATTCCCGGGTTTAAATTGGATGCGAAAGTTGACCAGTTGTCGGA
The DNA here is from genome assembly GCF_033978795.1 of Nerophis ophidion. Lineage (NCBI taxonomy): Eukaryota > Metazoa > Chordata > Actinopteri > Syngnathiformes > Syngnathidae > Nerophis > Nerophis ophidion. The sequence goes on along the minus strand of NC_084612.1, from coordinate 11,202,952 downwards.
TACTGTCCTCATCCTTCTACTATCAAGGTGAGAAGGATTATTTATGAGCTAGAACACACTTTCACAAGCTCCGAGGCGAGAAAGCAGCTCACCAGCCGATGTCAGAATAGCAGCACAAGCTAGTTAGCTCTCTGTGACCACGGCACAGCTATGGATAGTTTGACTTCGTTAGCGCTTACAATAACAATATCACTTATTGTTACTCCCTCCGAGGTCTTAATCAAGGCTTAAGTTGTTCGTTTTTCTTACACAGACATTTATTTCAGCCACGCCTTCTTCTCGCTAACAACGATGCCAAAATAATGCTGTCAGAACTAATGAATAAGAAAAACAGAACATACAATTAGTCTAACATCAAATACAGTAAAAGATAACATATTGATTTCACATACATTATCAGAAAGAATCATAACTCATTGGCCTCACAAACTCCAAGGGAATAACGTTTCTTTTGAAGCCGAGACTCTATTAACCTCTTCCATCAAATGCTTGTTGTTTCATGCTGCTTCCCTTATTCCGTCACATATTATCTCCCCAACAATGTAACCAAACCGGAACAAAAAATATTTTCCCCTCCATGAAATTACCAAAGAAAATACATTTTTAATCACATTAAATGTAAATATGAACTTTTATTTATACATTGTATTTATTTATTTTAACCAACTATGAAATTATATAACAAATATACAATGTGCTTCTGTCAGCAGCTGCACTTGGTTAATATTCACTCGCAAACTGTAAATCCGAGTTTCGGATGGTTATTTTTTGGGCTTTCTAGGCAGAAGAGAGGCCCTCCCGTTGACTCCATTGTAAGCTGACTTTGATTTGTTTATTTCCATGTTACAATGCATGGAAAAAAACACATCTGTCTTCTTGTCTCTCAAAATGATAGAAAACAATAGACAAAACTCCATAAAAGTGCAGTTCCCCTTTAAGAAGAAAAACTTGAACTTACCTAAAGTGAAGTAGACCCAGAGTGTGTTATTGTTATGTCATGGTGTGTTATTGTTTTGTCATGTTACCAAATATGGTGGTTACATTTATTTTACACTTATTTTGATGTAGTGATGTTAAAAATTAAGGTGTGTTGGTATACATCTGTGACACAACTCATTACTCCGCACAAAAGGCTTCACCCTCGGTCAATTCTTTTATTGTTTTCCATTCTATACATAGTAGTTATCTAAGATCATAAATAAGCATGTGTAAAATATTGCATGTATTATTAGTGGGCATGATGCGGGTGATCTACTTAGACTGCATATGCATTTGATAACAAGTGGTGCAGACAGTCTTATTTAAATTAGGATTTACTGCACATCCTCACTGCACAATATAATTTGTACCATCTTTTCCGGCCTACTGTATATGGAAGTGCCATGTAGACAACAAAACCTATTTTTAGCACAAAAAAGGTGCGTTTTGGGAGGCGCCGAGTCTTGTGACGGTACGTCTGGAATGATCTAGGGATAAGAAAATGCATGTTGCAAGAATTTTAATTGTAATTTTAAGATGACGTCATATAACTGCGCCTTGGGGTCACCTGACCAGTATACCAGACCAAGTGGTCGTAAGGTGGACTTATTTACTCATGGAGTTGCTAAATATTAAGTTCCATTTGATATGTAATGGATATATAGACTTATATTGAATCATGTTCAGCATGAAATATTATCAATTACACATTGAGGGTACAAGCTTGTTTTTCGCTCTTTTCACCTGTCAGTGGTATGCCCGAGGCAGGGGCTAGGACTTTTAAAGGAAGACTGTTCATTCAGTCGGGTGGAAGTAGGTAAGCAGGTTGGTTGTGGAGAGTTGGAGAATAGAACAGACAGTGGTTGGTGATTGGTGAGCGGCAGATGTATTTTTTCCTTGCTGCTACTTGTAAATTTTATTATTTTTGTAGTATTTACTTTTCATTTTTACTAATTGTTGCACTGTATATATTTTTTGCCCGCTCTGCACTGGTGACCTAAAGTTGGTTCTAGTAAACATCCCCAACTCGAAATCTGCCTCTAAGCCATCATTGGTCGCATGGTTATGTAGTACAACATACATTAATGTAAATTAATCAATACACATTTCGCAAACCAAACATGGGCTAAGAATCTTTAAAGACCAAAGGTTTGTTTATAAAAAGGTACTTTTTAATAAATACTAAACAAAATTATGTAATAATGATACTACCACTCCTATTGATATTATGTTTTTGTTCTTCTTATTATTATAAAATATCACTGTTAATTTAATCAAATAGTAATGTTTTGTTTATTTGTGTATTGTACCTGCACCTGACTCCACTATCAACCACAGGGGCAAAGCTGGTTCTATTTGGGAATGGGCCCGCCTGTGGGACTAATCACCTAATGAGGGCATTAAGTGAGTGTGAGGGTCACAGTGATTTGTGTGAGTGTGAATGTGTGTGTGTGTTTGGGGCAGGTGGTATCCCTTGACATTGGCTGGGGGAGGCCCCGGGGAGATATTCATGGGACAGAGAGTAGGCTCCAAGGCCTAAGACTTGGCCAGTGGCAAACCGCTTGGATGGTGATGGATAACTCGCCCTAGGGAGAGCAGCCACCAGAGCACTTAGATGTAAACGCGCTTCCAAAAAAACCCAAAATACACAAACGCGTGAAATACAAAGAGCCAGACACGGCGCAGACAAAAGCTCACAGCAAGATAGAAATGACATGTTTAGCCTGATGATGCATGACGTGTGTAATGCATTCTAATTGTCTCCCATCTGAGCACAAGTCTTTAGGAATGATGGATGATGTTGTTTCATCGTCTCAGTAAACACAGCTTAATAGATGACCACCCGGTCCCGTCAGCCTTGAAAGGAATAACCGTTTCAGGAATTTGACCCAGATTTTGCTCCTTAGGTTAATTTAATAAACAAATTTAAATGTATTCACTGATTATATTTGATGAAGGCTGTGCTAATATTATCACTATTATTGTCACTTAACCCCAGTGGCTGTGTTACCGTAAGCCTCTTACAGTGTATATAGTAAACCATATTCTCCTTCTATCTTAATTCCTAGCAAACTCCTCATTTTCAATGTACTTGTTTTATAGCAACAATGATAATTATATTTCGTGTCAATAAAAGTATCGATTTGGCAGTGCTGTAAGCTTAGCTTTTTTCACTCGTAGCTCCGCTGCTACAGAAAAAAAAAATAGTAGCACATAATTTTTTTCATAGCACAGACACAGTTTTGTAGCAATAGGAAATGTCATAAATATCACATTTTTATTATTAAAAATAATAAAAAATATATAGGGTTATTGTCTCTCAGGATACATTTGTATTCGACATCAAGACACAGCGTTCTACATACACACTTACAGTTCATCCGGCAATACAGTGACGGCAGTGAACAGTGCGCAGGTACATCAGTTCGTTATGAGATCACACATTAGACGCCCCCCGTATTGCACACCTCTCGTATTGCACTATCCCAATATTGCACTCCTTATTATTGCATCCGGTGATGACAAAAGTTTACTGTTGTTAAGTGCTTTGATTGCCAGTGGGACAAAGGAACATCTATACCTGTTGAGTTTTTATGTTGCTGATCTGTACCATTTATCATTTGGCATCAACACAATTTCACTATGAAGTATGTGGTGTGGGTCACTGGTGATTTTAATACCCTGCGTCCTCACGGTCTTGTCGAATATTTCTTATTAACATTCAAACAACGTACACTTGTGCACGCATACATATCAGAATAGTTTTCGTTGCTTTTGTTTGAGAACAAACATATTTTTTCTATTATTTAGCCTTTATTTAACCAGGTTGAAATCCCATTGAGATCAAAGATCTCTTTTCCAAGGGGGACCTGGCCAAGAGGGCAGCAGCAAAGTTACATTAAAAACGGTAAACAACACATAAAACATAACATTTACAACATTAAAACTTGCTCACACAACACATGTGCATATGGACAAGGTCGACTGCAATCTTTTCACAGAAGCTTCAAACTCATTTAATGTAACAAGGGTTTGAAGTTGAAGATTCAATTGTACGTTATTCCAAGCCTTTGGTGCTAAAAACCTAAAACGTAGTTTACAAACCAGGAATTTTTCTTGGTGCGATTGTGCAACATAAACACATATGACACAAAATAAGTAATATAATCCAATCCACTTTATTTATATAGCACATTTAAACAACAACAACGTTTCCAAAGTGCTGCACAGCCATGTTAAAAACAATATTAAAAAACAATATTATGCCCCACCAATGACTGAATAAAAACAAAAAATAAATAAATATAAAACCAATATAAAAACAGTATAAAATAAATATAATTAAAAAAAATTTTAAAGGGTAAAATCAATTAAAACAGTAAAATAGAAATCAAAGTGTATAAAAAACAAAGAAGAGGACAGAGGACCACACAACTCACTTAGTGTTAAAAGCCAAAGAATAAAAGTGGGTCTTAAGACGAGACTTAAAACACTCCACTGTGGAAGCAGTTTGAACATGGAGGGGCAGAGTGTTCCAGAGCTTAGGGCCGACCACAGAGAAGGCCCTGTCTCCCCTATTTTTAAGTCTGGTCTTGGGCACCACGAGCTGGAACTGGCTTTCTGACCTCAGAGCACGCGCAGGAATGTAAATTTGGATGAGGTCCGAGATATACTGAGGTGCCAGTCCATGTAAGTATTTAAAAACAAACAGCAATGTTTTAAAATCAATTCTAAAATGAACAGGTGCAAACTCTGAAGAATTGGGGTTATATGCTGGCGTTTCCTGGCCCCTGTTTAAAGCCGTGCTGCCGCGTTCTGGACTAACTGCAACCGGGAGAGAGCTTTTTGGCTAATGCCAGCATAAAGTGCATTGCAGTAGTCCAGGCGACTTGAAATAAAAGCATGCGCGATTAATTTCAAAAAGGTTAAAAGATAAAAACGGTTTAACCTTTACTAAAAGACGAAGGTGATAAAAACACGATTTTAAAACGCCATTGACTTGTTTGTCAAGTTTAAAATCGCTGTCTATAGTGACGCCAAGGCTGGTGACTTTGGGACGCACATAATTTTGCAATGGTCCCAAGTCAGTGAGGGCCGGACCAAAAACTGAAACACAATGCCATCGTAAGGCCTACTGCAACGCTTAATTAAACACAGATAACTTCCCTAACAGTCGCTAACATGGATGTAGAGCTGGGCGATATTATTTAGAACTCATATCCCGATAAAGTTTGGCCCATACACTAACCCATATATGGAAATATCCGTTGACGTAACTAAATATCTCCACCTCGCCTTGTTTTTCAAGTTTCGCGACTGACGGGGATCCCAAATACACGAACAAGTACCAACAAGTAAATGGGTTAAATGGGTTATACTTACATAGCACTTTTTTACCTTTTTTTTTAAGGAACTCAAAGCGCTTTGACACTATTTCCACATTCACACACACATTCACACATTGATGGCGGGAGCTGCCATGCAAGGCGCTAACAAGGACCCATCAGGAGCAAGGGTGGAGTGTCTTGCTCAAGGACACAACAGACGTGACTCGGATGGTAGAAGGTGGGGATTGAACCAGTAACCCTCAGATTGCTGGCACGGCCACTCTTTCAACTGTGCCACGCCGTCCACAAGTAAAACAAGTAGGTTTTGCATAATAGGGTGCCAACTTAGGTGGTGTTTAAAGATATCAAAGAAAATACCTTGAAAATAATTTAAGATAAATACAAAAGAACAAAATGAGAAATAAAGTGCCCTGGTTTAAAAAGACATGTTTAAATGTCAGCAGCAACATAAATATAATTGACCTTTAACAATAAACATTATTATAGGACATACACACAAAGTTAGCCATCAACACCAACCTGCCAACTGCTTCATGATGCTGTGTTCTGAAATGTTCTTTGAAAAAGCTGAGTGGCGTGTGATGTCAGCTAGTCCACTCAGTTGTCTGAGTTTGAGTTGTTTTTGTTTGCTTAACACGGGGTCAGCAACCCGCGGCTCTCGAGCCGAATGCGGCCCTTTGGCACCACACTAGTGGCTCCCTGGAGCTTTTTCAAAAATGGAAAAAGATGGGGAAAGATATATTTGTTGTTTTACTAATGTCTCTGTAGAAAGAAACACAGGACACCAACTTTCCTAAATGTTAAAAAGCCTACTGTTTACTATGTCTATGTTTATGCTTCACTGATGACAGTATTTGGCCTGTGCTGTTTTGTCCTACTAATTTTGGCGGTCTTTGAACTCACCGTAGTTGGTTTATGTGTACAACATTTTTACAAACTGTCACGTCATACGTCACATACTCGCCTTCGCAGAGCAGAGAGGATAGAGGCGTGGCTAACATTAGCTACTGACATAGCCGTACGAGAGAAAGATGGTGCGGATCTGGTAACAAATGAAGGAAGACTTAATTCCCAATAAAAACAGCAGGGTTTCCATCGTCAGGCGGTGGTTTGGCTTCAAGTGGGAATATGTCGAACAGACAACCGTAATTTGTCAAGTGTGGGGGGAAAAACCGTTGCTATAAAAAGTAGCATTACTGCTAATATGTAGCATCATTTGTAAAGTCACTCGCTAGAGTATGAAGAGACTTTCATAACCTTACTAACGGGGGACGGCGTGGCGCAGTGGAAGAGTGGGCGTGCGTAATTTGTCAAGTGTGGGGGGAAAAACCGTTGCTATAAAAAGTAGCATTACTGCTAATATGTAGCATCATTTGTAAAGTCACTCGCTAGAGTATGAAGAGACTTTCATAACCTTACTAACGGGGGACGGCGTGGCGCAGTGGAAGAGTGGGCGTGCGCAATCCGAGCGTCCCTGGTTCAAATCCCCCCTAGTACCAACCTCGTCACGTCCGTTGTGTCCTGAGCAAGACACTTCACCCTTGCTCCTGATGGGTGCTGGTTGGCGCCTTGCATGGCAGCTCCCTCCATCAGTGTGTGAATGTGTGTGTGAATGGGTAAATGTGGAAGTAGTGTCAAAGCGCTTTGAGTACTTTGAAGGTAGAAAAGCGCTATACAAGTACAACCCATTTATCATTTATTACTAACATACCACATAGTGAAGGATGAATACTATTTGATTTCCTATTATGCAGCTCATTTTTATTTGACACTTAAAATGTCTCCGACAATCTTGCAATTTATGTTTTGGAACTGACTTGAATGTTTGGGCCATTGCTTAATAACTTTAATAAATACACTTTTGGTCAATTGACTTTGTTGTGATTTCCTTCTCTGCATGACAGTTAAAAGTAGCATATAGTAATGCAGTATGAAGAAGAATGTTTTAATTTATAGACATAGAATCTTACTGCTGTGATTATATGCATCAAGTGTTCATTCAAGGCCATGGCAAAATATTGTAATATTTATCGTATATAGCGATATGGCCTAAAAATATTGCGATATTAAAGGAAGGCAATATCGCCCAGCCCTACTTGTAAGTATATTCGAGTTAATTTAATTTACTTTATTTATGTCCTCTGTCTATTTAAATTACATTTGCATGTCTCATGACACATTATCTGTATGTAATATTGGCTGCATTTCTGAATGTGTGCCATGTTGTTCCAGACCACAGCAAACATTACCCAGATTTCAATGATTGTAATAAATCCATTAGAAGAAGACCGCCTGTCCTTTCCTTTAACTTGGGCACATACATGTATACCTTTAGCAGCTTTAAGCCAGTAATTTCCAGGAGTTATCTCACCCTCTGTGATACTTACTTAATGTGTTGCCTTCATTATAACACTTAAATAAGGCTCTTAACTTTTTGCGGCTCCAGACAGGTTTGTTTTTTGTATTTTTGGTCCAGTATGGCTCTTTCAATATGGTGGGTTGCAGACCCTTGGCTTAGCAGGCTAGCAGCACCAGTTGGTTGGCTGTGACAGCAGCTCTTTAGATTTTTTCACTGGTTTGTGTTACATCTGCTTGATAAATAGATTGAATATGCTTCCGTGGCTGAATGTTCTTGTCATCAAACGTGGCATTATTTGAATGGCAAGTTTGTAATTTCTATCATTGATTTGTTCAATAAACCCTCCGACCCTCTTAGTTACTAACGCGCAACGCAGTTGGTGTCAAGTGGTGGTTAAAAAAACGTTGTCTTTTACTAACCATTTCCTTCAACCAAGATCTAGTTTGCATCAAGTGTGTGAGTGAGAAGGAGCCTCCCCTTGGCGGTATGACCACAGCTCTCATTTAGTTATGATTTACATTTATTTCAAACTTGCTTTATAGATGGGCAAACATGTTACTCTAGTTTTATCAAATTTGGATGGTTTTATTTCAGGAACAAAATGCGATAAAAGGGTTGAAATCCCTTTTTTGCAAATGTGCGACACAATTTTTTTTTTTTTTTTTTAGTCGCGATGCCTATATTTTTGTCACATTTGTGTGTACATTTGTCGCACTGTAAAGCATTGTTTAGTTTATTGCATCATTATCGCTAATTGTACAGTATCAACACACCAACCACTGTTCAAGCAAGTTTCTCATATAATGATGAAATTTTAATTCTATGTAAACATCCAGAAATGAAATGGACCAATATGACAGAATCAATATTATCAGAATGTTGTTAAGATTTTCAGAAGATGTGCCTGAATTTCGACCGTATTCATTTCATATGCGCAAAAATGTCCAAAAGGAATCCTATTTAGATTTTTTTTTTTTTTTACATTTGAAACATTTTCTTGTAGTATACACAACATGTGATGGTGGTGCTTCGTTGCAATTTCTGCATAGATTCTTTTTTTACAGACCATTTATAATCTGCTTTCTGACTCCCATCGGAAGCTGCCATTTTGTGGGTGGTCTTTTTTTTAATTTAGTACCAAAGTCGGGCTTCACGGTGGCAGAGGGAGTAGTGTGTCTGCCTCACAATACGAAGTTCCTGCAGTCCTGGGTTCAAATCCAGGCTCGGGATCTTTCTGTGTGGAGTTTGCATGTTCTCCCCGTGAATGCGTGGGTTCCCTCCGGGTACTCCGGCTTCCTCCCACCTCCAAAGACATACACCTGGGGATAGGTTGATTGGCAACACTAAATTGGCCCTAGTGTGTGAATGTGAGTGTGAATGTTGTCTGTCTATCTGTGTTGGCCCTGCGATAAGTTGGCGAATTGTCCAGGGTGTACCCTGCCTTCCGCCCAATTGTAGCTGAGATAGGCGCCAGCGCCCCCCGCCACCCCGAAAGGGAATAAGCGGTAGAAAATGGATGGATGGATGGAGTACCAAAGTCGTGCTCCAGGCCAAGTTCCCACCCAGTCAGCCGTGTTGTAGTTTGTAGTGCTTATAGATAGAATCTAAATGATAAATAAATTAAATGGGTTGTACTTGTATAGCGCTTTTCTACCTTCAAGGTACTCAAAGCGCTTTGACACTACTTCCACATTTACCCATTCACACACACATCCACACACTGATGGAGGGAGCTGCCATGCAAGGCGCTAACTAGCACCCATCAGGAGCAAGGGTGAAGTGTCTTGCTCAGGACACAACGGACGTGACGAGGTTGGTACTAGGTGGGATTTGAACCAGGGACCCTCGGGTTTCACACGGCCGCTCTCCCACTGCGCCACGCCGTCCCATCTATTGGCAGATATAAGTTCAAACTATGCAGTACTCTGTGTCACAAATGGCAACAGCAGAGGATTTTAGCATGCATGTGCATGTACGAGCCAGTCTGCCCCACAACAAGATAGATTAAAAGTAAGGAACCCTTTGACTACGGTGTTCTTTGCGCAAAGTGGGGTGTGGCTTGGTTGGCACAGTGGCCGTGCCAGCCATTTGAGGGCTCCAAGTTCGAGCCTTGCTTCCTTCCGCCTTCTAGGTCACTGCTGTTGTGTCCTTGGGCAAGACACTGTACCCACTTGCTCTCAGTTCCACCCACACTGGTTTAAATATAGCTTTAAGATGAAGATAATGAGTTTCACTATGTGAAGCGATTTGAGTCTCTTGAGACGAGCAGTATATAAATATGATTCACTTCATTTCACTATGTATGCAAATATCCGTTAATGTACCTCAGGCCAAATATGTCACTAACGTCTCAAATTCCAGATGTTAGAAGAAAGTTTGGAAGAAGGCAAGTGTGTTGTTCGAATATCACAATATTGCCTTTATGGTTTGATTTCAAATTTTTGGGGCAAATGAGAAACCTAAATACACAAAAACCGGTACCAACAGTTGAGAAAAGTTGCTCTTGCATTATAAAATGCCTTTAAACAATTGATTTGCATTCCGCCATGTTCCATTTTAGTGAAGTAAACGATGCGGCAACATATGAAGAAGTGAGAAGCTCTGATTGCCATCCTTTGAATATTAAAACGGTACATTAGAGCAGTGGTTCTCAAATGGGGGTACACGTACCCCTGGGGGTACTTGAAGTTATGCCAAGGGGTATGTGAGATTTAAAAAAAAAAAATTCTAGAAATAGCAACAATTCAAAAATCCTTTATAAGTATATTTATTGAATAATACTACAACAAAATATGAATGTAAGTTCATAAACTGTGAAATGCAATATTCAGTGTTGACAGCTAGATTGTTTGTGGACGTGTTCCATAAATATTGATGTTAAAGATTTCTTTTTTTTTGTGAAGAAATATTTAAAATTAAGTTCATGAATCCAGATGGATCTCTATTACAATCCCCAAAGAAGGCACTTTAAGTTGATGATTTCTTCTATGTGTAGAAGTCCATCCATTTTCTACCGCTTATTCCCTTTTTTGGGGTCACGGGGGGCGCTGGCGCCTATCTCAGCTACAATCGGGCGGAAGGCGGGGTACACCCTGAACAAGTCGCCACCTCATCGCAGGGCCAACACAGATAGACAGACAACATTCACACTCACATTCACACACTAGGGCCAATTTAGTGTTGCCAATCAACCTATCCCCAGGTGCATGTCTTTGGAGGTGGGAGGAAGCCGGAGTACCCGGAGGGAACCCACGCATTCACGGGGAGAACATGCAAACTCCACACAGAAAGATCCCGAGCCTGGATTTGAACCCAGGTCTGCAGGACCTTCGTATTGTGAGGCAGACACACTAACCCCTCATCCACCGTGAAGCCCTGTGTAGAAGTCTTTATATATAATTGAATCAATCGTTTATTTTTCAACAAGTTTTTAGTTATTTTTATATCTTTTTTTCCAAGTAGTTCAAGAAAGACCACTACAAATGACCAATATTTTGCACTGTCATACAATTTAATAAATCCGAAACTGATGACATAGTGCTGTATTTTACTTCTTTATCTCTTTTTTTCAACTAAAAATGCTTTGCTCTGATTAGGGGGTACTTGAATTAAAAAAATGTTCACAGGGTTTACATCACTGAAAAAAGGTAGAGAACCACTGCTTTGGACATTTAATGTTTTATAATGTAGCTGTTATTACATTTTTGTGGTTACGTTACTCATCGCTTTTTGGTATCCTCTCACAAGACAATCCCACCTTTGCTGTTCACTGTATACTCCACACTTGTGTTACAAAAGTGATGACAATTGCAAATGCAGCCTGCAATGTATTCCTGATACCGTGCATGTTTGTTGGAGGCACACACAATGTATTCACAAGTCACTGATGGGTAACACAGGCACTAGGCACTGAACTATAGTAGCCAAAGTACATGTCAGTACCCTAAGACACAAGCTGACGTGCACCGTGAGCTACAGTAAATCCTCAGGGAGCAAGGAACGGAATACATAACACCATATACTGTACCTCCTGAGGTCCTTCTACAGTATAAAGAACTTCCACATATGACTTGGAAGATTCGAGTTAGGGTATGTGCCCCAGCGTATGGCTATGCTCGCTTTAAGATTTGTATTTATTTTTTTCTTATCGGTATGTGGATGTTTTAGGGCATGTTCCTTAACATCTAATGTACAGCAACATATCTCGCCTGAAAAGTAGAACAGGTCTTGTACAAAAATGAACATTACAAGCAGATCAAATTAAACACGTGGTACGAACATCAAGTGACATTCTAAATTAATCATTAGCTGTATGCCACCGCTCTGTTACACAGTTTACAAACGTACAAATCAAAGACTGGTGCGGCACTAGTGTTGGTTTTTCTTCTTTGGCGTCAGCCCAAAAACCAGTGAATGGGGAAGGGAAAAAAAAAGAACGCATAACATTAAAGTTCAGTTTTTTCGTCAAACAGTGGGTAGCTTATTAAATCCTCTTTGATCGGACTTGACTTTGATTCCTCCGCGCTCATCAAGAATTCACTTTCACTAGTAAATATAGGTAGTTCAGAGAGACAACGTGACGCACGATTCCCTCATTGCCTCTCGTTCTCACTGACTTATTTATTTTTTTATTAAACATCCTCATCAAATGGGCAGGTTTTATTAAAAAGAATGCACCGATAAGGAATAAACGTACATTTTGCGGTCAAGTTTAACTGATTTAAGTATATAGTTACAGTTTGAGATTTAACAAACCTAAACAATAACCTTACATTTAAACACGTGTTTTGAGTGCTCAATTAGCGAACCATTTTGAATTTCCTATACTTATATATTTACAACCCCAAAAAATCAACAGATTTAACTGTCACTATCTGTTATACATTTGCGTTTTTATCATTTTAGGCTGTTCATAGTAGCTAGTTAAATTAGTATATACCCGTAGACATCGAAGATCCTTCCAAAATGTCAAAGATTTTTTTATTGTGTCAGAAAAAGTGTTTCTTATGACGAATAAATGAACGGTAAATTTGGCTTGTATGCATGGTTAGCAAACTAAAACAACGTAATTCAACAATGTTTCCAAAGTTCTCAAAACTTTGCTACGACTTTTTACATGGAATTTAACCACCTGATTTTCCCCTGCACACATGCATACATCAGCTCAGCCAAACTTTGCCTCCAATTTCGGCTAAATCATGCTGTACATTATTTAGGGTTGCTGGTAACTGCCTGGTGACTTGGTTTATTTCAACAGAGTTAGAAAGCATATTTTAATGATATTTTACAGTTTTGCTCGTAAAAGTGAATGGCTGAAAAGTGATCTGAAGTGAGCGCGTATGCAAGTTAGAGTTATAGTAGGCAAGTTAGAGTTATAGTAGGCAATGACGATATCCACTGTAACAGAACAGGGGTTTCAAAGTCATTTTAGCTCAGGGCCGCATGGAGGAACATCTGTGCACACGCTTTTTTTGATTGATTGATTGATTGATTGATACTTTTATTAGTAGATTGCACAGATCAGTGCATATTCCATACAATTGACCACTAAATGGTAACACCCAAATAAGTTTTTCAACTTGTTTAAGTCTGGGTCCACGATAATGAATTCATGGTAAACGCGGGACCGACTATTAAAATATCCGCATTAAAACTAAAAAATAAAAACAATTTCAGATTGTTTTGTCTGTCTTACTTTGGCCAAAAATACAACAAACATTTTCTGAAAATATTACAATAAAAAATATAGAAAAGAAGTAAAGTTTAGATCCATGAAGGAAAGTCTAAAGTGAATTAATGTTTATGACTGAATACATTTACAAATGCATAAAAATGTGTTTTTCATGAATTAAGTAACGTTTATGACTAACTTTTTCCAAAAGACAATATAGAATGTGCGATAAAACAGGGTAATGCATACATTTATCAGGTTTTCAAAACGGTTACAGAAAATTGGGACCCCAAATATTTACTGTGGGACCCCATTTTCATAACTTGATGGGGTCCCATTTTTGAAAAATCCTAGCGCCAACACTGATAAGAGTATTGGTGCGTGTAAAACAGCAGCAGACGGCTGTGGCCTGCGGGCCAGTTCTAATACTAATCATTGAGCTTCCCTGTTTTCACAATAAATTCAATGCAGGAAAAACTTTAAGAAATAAGTTAAGAATGTCAAATGTGGATTTACAGAGTTGAAGCGTTTTAATACACACGCACCTGCCATTTGTATTCATTTGGCAGTCTGGCAGCAGCGACAAGACGCCTTCCTGTGAACCGTTTCCCCAGTTGCCACAGTGTCTCTGTTTGTAATTGTCCCGGTTCAGGGAGGTTAAAAATAATGAGCAGCATCTATCAGAGGCCTGCCAACCTTGTTCTCATGTCCCAACCTAAAACCTGACCTGGCAATGCCACCCATCCAGACCTACTTTGCCCTGTTTGTTTGTTTACCCTGCCCAAAAGATGACACTTTGCTACAGGGGAAAAAAAGGACGCTGACCTGACCCCTTCACCCCCCCATTTTGCTCCATGCCGGGCAGTGGGGGTGTAATGACGGGATTACATGCATTTCTTCAGAGCGTATATACCCACAGTAGAAACTGTCATACCCGCTTCATTTATAGACTTTCTGTTGACAACATGTGCACAACACGTGCAAACCAGCAACGCTTCAAAAACAAAGCAATAACTCCACTTGATGTCTAAGTGGATGCTTATTCCATGTCCTCATTAGGATTGATCACAACTCCGTAAAGCCATGTCCTTTCATAGTGCACGCTGGCGAATGCATTCTCACAGTGCATTTCAAAAACCTCTCAGTAGATCAAAAAAAAATGCCGGATTAACTGGAAGACTCCTGCTAACACAAAGGGAATTCTTAGCTTTCAAGACAAGATGACATTTCTCATTGATAACCCTGTCAGAGTTTCTCATAGTTATTAAGTTTAATAGAATATTCAAGAATTCCTGCAGGTTGGGAGACCAAGATTGAACGGGATCTATTGTTGACCTTAAACTATGTAGTAAACCTGGTTATAGAAAACTGGCTAATAATGTGGTCAATTGTACAACATTGATTGAGATTTAAGGCAACTTAAACAAAATGATGTGCATTGGTACGAGCCGCAAGAGTCCAGTCTGAATTTGTTTTAGGCCATGTCATGATACACGATATATATCTCGATATGTTGCCTTTGCCTTAGCCTTGAATGAACACTTGATACATATAATCACACTAGTATGATGATCCAATGTGTCTACATTAAAACATTGTTCATACTTCATTAATATATGCTCATTTTAAACTTTCATGCAGAGAAGGAAATCACAACTAAGTCAATTTACCAAAACGGTATGTATTATATAGTCATTAAGCAGTGGCACAAACATTTGTCATTTCCATAACAGAAAGTGCAAGATTGTCAGACATTTTTAAACAAGCTATTAGTGCACTTTTGTGCATGATGTCACTTAGATGACTTATTAACACAACACTAAACTAAAGTGTACTTTTTGTACAGAACGCCACTACAATCGTTTAAAACAAATTAAGTGCATGATGTCACCAACATATTTTAATAACTGTCAAATAAAAATGAGCTGCATAATAGGAAATCAAATAGTGTATGTGCTTCGCGATGTGGTAGGTACCTGCGAACGTTATCTCCTTTTGTTGGTGACAGTTTTTTTTTACAGTGTGGATGTGGAAATGGTTGCTTCGGCATTTTGTTGGCTGTGGCACAGAACGGAGATGTTGACATGCAGAGTTTCAAGCACTCTTCGATCTCTAATGGGTGACTTTAGAATAGAATAGAAAGTACTTTATTGATCCCTGGGGATATTCAGCAAACTTTTCAAATGATGCTACATTAGTGGAGCTACTACTTTTTGTAGCGATGCTTTTTCCGCATACTTGACATATTACGGTTGTCTGTTCGACATATTTTCGCTTGAAACCAAACCACCGATGGACCCCGTGATGTTTTTCTAGGGAATTAATTATTCCTTCATTTATCACCAGATTTGCACCTTCTCTCTCTCGTATTACCACTCTTACCGCTTGCATCACAGGCAACATTACCCACACTGCTACCTCTCTGCTCCGCGAGAGCGTATGACGTTGCACGCGCAACAGTATGTGACATATGTAAGAAGGTGCGCTTGTTTTATGTCTTAGTGAGGAGAGCCTGCAACTAAAAGCAACTGCGTGAGAATGTATACTCGAGTATCATGATAGTCATTTTCTGTATCGCACAGAGACAAACCTGCCATATATTGAGTATATTTGATATATCGCCCTACTTTATATGCCTTGTGCCATTAGGGGTGCATGTCTGATGTAAGGGCTGTTTAACACCTTTCTTACGTCAGCAGGTTTATTAAAAGGGAACATTATCACCAAACCTATGTAAGCGTCAATATATACCTTGATGTTGCAGAAAAAAGACCATGTATTTTTTTAACCAATTTCCGAACTCTAAATGGGTGAATTTGGGCAAATTAAACGCCTTTCTGTTTATCGGTCTTTTAGCGATGACGTCAGAACGTGACGTCACCGAGGTAACACACCCGCCATATTCATTTTCACATTACAAACACCGGGTCTCAGCTCTGTTATTTTCCGTTTTTTCGACAATTTTTGGAACCTTGGAGACATCATGCCTCGTCGGTGTGTTGTCGGAGGGTGTAACAACACTAACAGGGAGGGATTCAAGTTGCACCACTGGCAAGAAATCTGCCGCCAGACCCCCATTGAATGTAGCAGAGTGTCTTCACATTTGACCGGCGATGCTAAGACAGACATGGCACAGAGATGTATGGATAACCTGCAGATGCATTTGCAACGACTAAGTCAACAAAATCACAAAGGTGAGTTTTGTTGATGTTGTTGACTTATGTGCTAATCAGACATATTTGGTCACGGCATGACTGCCTGCTAATCGATGCTAACATGCTACGCTAATTGATGCTAACATGCTATTTACGCTAGCTGTATGTACATTTGAAGCTAGATAACCACATTTAATGCGAAACAAACACTTACCAATCTACGGTTTTTAAGTTGCTCCATTGTCACAGGATGCGAAAGTCCTGATCGTTTGGTCTGCACATTTTACCGGCGATGCTAATAAGGCAGCCATGCTATGGGCCACTTCATTAGGTACACCCACGCTATGGCCGAATAGCGTCAATAGCTATTCGCTCAATAGCTTCAATTTCTTCTTCAATTTCGTTTTCACTATCTGCCTCTATACTCCGACCATCTGTTTCAATACATGCGTAATCTGTTGAATCGCTTAAGCCGCTGAAATCCGAGTCGGAATCTGAGCTAATGTCGCTATATCTTGCTGTGGTAACCGCCATGTTGTTTGTATTGGCAGGCCTGTATGACGTCACAGGGAAATGGATAGTGGTTTCGAAGATGGCAAAACTAAGGCACTTTAAAGCTTTATTTAGGGATATTCCGGGACTGGTAAAATTTTGAAAAAAACTTTAAAAAATACAACAAGCCACTGGGAACTGATTTTTATTGTTTTTAACCCTTTTGAGATTGTGATAATGTTCCCCTCTAACAATCAAAAGGGTGAAACTAAAAAGACAAACAATACAGTCAATATACCTGTATACATATGTTATGCACATGTATACATATACATGCTTCAATGGTACCTTACAAGGCATGAAGAAGGTAAACAAATGTAAAGTTGTACTACCAATGCCATCTTAGATGACATCGAAAATTATCGGCAAGGAGCATAACAAAGATGTCATTATACATAACAAATCGAGAATTTAGCTATAAATATTTTAGACAAAAACCAAGTTTCCAAGTTTAGCTTATTTTGGATACAGGCGATGCAACCTTAAACAAATGACATTTGTAGTATTTATTCGAAAATAACCACCATGAAGTACATGCTGACGTTGTAAACTTCTCTGCTTGGCTTCTGCAACTTCCGGTCAATAAAGTTTGATTCAAAGTACACACTTCTCAAATGTGTAGTAACTGCCCTAACCACATGGTGACGATAAATACACATGTAATAATGCAAATTAGATAACAAGCATTACACACTTCAACAACAAGAGTTTACAACTTTTAGTTATAACAGAACATGCCCAATTGTTTCATTGTAGCCATTAGACCATATCCAATTGTATTTACAATTCGCATAGAATGTGAAAATACGGTCCAGACATCACAAAATGTCACAAATTCAGTCTGCCATTTTGAATATTCCACTGCAAATATCTTTGGTAATTTCCGTATATTGCTCCGTCACTGGAGCAACGCTTCTGTACCCTGACCATATAATTAGATCAGTCATACTGAAAATACACAAAAATTGTAATGAGACGTGGTGTTCATCATTCACAATCCTTATGTAAGCTAAGAACACAAATGCTTTGCTTTTTTATGCATTCGAAATCGTAAATAAATAGCTAACAATTGAGTCAAAAGATGGAGGGTCCACTTCTGTGCCCATTAAACCCTTTTAAATCATCTAGCAACTGCTAACAATACTCCATTTACATATCGTGACCTGAATATTAACCAAATATGAGCGACATTGTTACAAGCGCCAACACATACGGCCTATTTAGCGGCGCATTGATAGCAGTGGGCCAATGCTAGCTAACACTGCTATTGTTGACACACTAAGATGGCGGCCGCTTTTTTTGTCTCAAACTTGCTAAAGTAAATTCTAAATTATAATTTATGCATCTCTCACCTGGTGCTAGACAAATGTGGCCATGGACTGAGAGGCTGGTTGGCTTTCACGTCCCCCGAGATGGCAAAAAATACGTTGTTGCAGCAGTTTTTTTAACCCTTTGTGAAGATTGCGATTAAATCCTTATCTAAACGGAATTATATTAGCGTCCCGTCCGTCGGAATCCCAGCAAGAGTGGAAATTGTACAGCGAGTGCTTGTTTTATTATGGTTTACTATAGTTAGTTTTTAGGTTTAGCACCTAGCAATGCCACTGATGCTATAATGTTACAGAAAAACTGCATCCATTTAGCGCTCAGCTTCTAAAACGTATTACTCATCCTCTTTGTGTTCAGGCTCAAAAATTTAAAATATCAAATTTTTTTAGCTCTCACAAAGTCTGCTTGATTAGCTTAGTTATTGATGGGGAAGATATATGTGGTTTATAACGCTACTTCATAGATCACGTGACTGACTTCCTCATTATCTCTCGAGATGGCTCGGGAATCTCAGTGAGATTGATGCTTTTGATCATATCTATTTATTCGCAAACGTTGAAATTCTTCTGGTGTCATAAATAAGATATATGTTGTAACAGATTTAATATACAGACAACTTGTCTTTCCACTCTTCTGGTACTTTATAACAGAGGAACGTTACGGTGGAAGCTAAGGTAAATTTGCAGACCCTGGTAAGGGACTCCTGTCTTGCATTAGTCTGCCTAATAAACCACTGGAAACAGTTGTATTATTTCATCCCATTAAATATAACAAATGTTTGAAGTTTCCCCATAATTCATCGCAGCAATAATCAACCAAAATGACGTTAATTACGACTCAATTAAGTTTAGCCCAGCTATGGTACAACTCTTCAGGGCAAATACTGACAAAATACTGTTGTCGAAACAGGATTGGGTCTTTCAAAGGGATTCTCCTATCCTTTTGAAATGTGTATTACAATGTTAATTTTCCACACACAGTTCATTACAAATGTGTATGTAACTAACTACAGGGCTGCACGATTTTGGCCAAATGTTTTTATTGTATTTTAAATTATGATTTTGGTTTACGGTAAAAACTACAAAAGAAAACAGAGGGTTAAAGTACCACTAATAGTCACAATAATAGATTTATCATGCCGGGAGTAGATTTTTCTCCATTTAGCCCCCGATTTAAAACTACTTTGACACCCCTGCTCCAGTACTTCCTTTCATGTCAGTCAATAATAAAAACACCATCGACACAGAATCTTTGACCCCACAGTTTGCCCTCACTATTAACTATGTGCATATGTATTTCTTTAAGATGAGTAGAACGAGAAATGATGACGAAAATTACCCGTCTTATGTGTATGCTAAAACACATTACTTTATTTTCCCTAATTTAAGAGCGCTTGATTTGATTAGCCATCTAGAAAAAAAAAAACACAAACATTTCAGTAATAGAAACTCTTTAGAGGCATGGCTAAAAAAAAATACATTTACACACAAACACACATGCATACATCACATTATACCGCTGAAAGGGAAGTCTTTTTTTCTCTCCTTTTAGCCCTTCTTCCTCATCTGGAGGCAGCTCATGAACAATTCAGCCTCCGCCTGCTAATAGTATTTCACAAGGCTCTGTGGGATATCTTTTATACATCAGTAAGGGCAATTATCAACTTAACTGAGAAAGCAGCGTTGCCAGCACAACCCTGCCCTTTTCCACACAGCCTTGGCATGCCTTAAGTATACCAGTGCACGAGCCAAGCTAGATTTTCTAAAACAACTTATATAAAATGGGTGTTTTTATTTGAAATGTATCGGTCTTCAGAATAAATGTGGGCATGCACCGTAGGAGTTCCACGAGGAGTGTTATTTTTAAATTCCGACTGAGTAAATTCCCCTCAAAAGAAAGTCTGAATGTTTTGATTGAAGTGCTCATCGGCACATTTAGGTTGTTGTTTTTGTTACTTTCCAAATGTCAAAATTATCAGCTAATTAATGCCGTCTGTGGTCGTTGATGTTAATGCTAAAATGATGCACAGGCACAGTGAGGACAAACTCAAATATAGTCGCACTTCATCTGTTCCAGCCAAACAAACATCCCAATCCTGTAATTGTTCGATATCATTCTTTGTGATGGTTGCCCATTCAAAAGTCAGTCGTCCAACTCTAAATCGAGCCTGAACAGACTGAAGCATGATCAATCACTATAAAATAGTATGTTATACTTAATTTGCTGTTCATTGAAAACCTGGCAAGTCCATTTTGTAAAAAAAACAAAAACTTTTTAACATGATAGTTTTAGTATTTCCTGTTAATACCGTTGAAACAAAACGTGTACCTAAAAGTCGTTATTCGTCTTAAAATCCTGCTTGGAACTTGGGATGACATATTCGCCTGTTCAAATTCTGCTAAACATATATTTGGAAGTTGAAAAACAAGCTAAAAAAAGAAAAGTTATTCCCACTTCACTGTTTGGCAGTGGCAGGTCATGCGTTTCCCACTTAGGCCTTCAGTGATGTCCGACTTCAATGATCACCTCTCAAAATACCATCATTTATGTCCCCACACGACCGTTGCTGGGGAAATACTATACAAAAACACATTTACGCACTACTGGGCATTGAATCCCCACCAACAGTGTACAACTGGCTCATTTAAAAATCAATAAACCCTAGTGGTGTAACGGTACACGAAAATTTTGGTTCGGTACGTACCTCTGTTTAGAGGTCACGGTTTGGTTCATTTTCGGTACAGTAAGAAAAAAACAAATATACATTTTTTGGTTATTTATTTACAAAATTTGCAAAATCTTCCACCAAAAATATTTTTCTTAGCAGAATATTTGATGTGAAGTAATGCGAACCTTGGTCAATAATTCATAATAACATTGATTTTGATTCTATATTATAGAATACAATAGAATAAAAAGTACTTTATTGATCTTTGGGGGAAATTCAGCACCACAGTTGGCTCACAATAGACAAGAATAATAAATAATAATATAATATATATAATATATAATACATAAATAATATAAATATATTCTACATATAGTACATATACTCTACATATGTTTGTTTTGAGCAATGACTGTTTGAAAGAAAAAAAAAACAGCTTTGTTTTATTAGTCAACATTTTCTAAATTACATTTAACCTTTAAGCTTTTTCATTCACTTTTGTTATATTTATGTTTATTTTAATAGTATTTTTAGAATGTGCTGTGGGCCTTTAAACATTAGCTGTGGGCTGCAAATGGCATTAGGGGCACACTTTTGACACAAACTTTAATCTGATAAATCCATGGATAAAAAGCAGACGCATGCGCTCTCTCTGTCTCTCCCCCTCCCTCACGAATGCAGCTGCGCGCGCAATTTGTTTTGTTTGTAACCTTCTTAACACTGAACGTACATTGAAAATACCCGCAACAATAACTTGAGGTGCCGGACATTTGGGGCGTTTGGGGGGCTCCGCCCGGGCGGCCCTGTGGGGGTTGGGGGGTTTTGGATCCGGTGAGAGGAGGAAATGTGTTCAGGACCTAGCCAGGTTGTTGCTAGCATGCTAGCAGCGACCGGGCTAAGTCATTGACTGAACATTCGTCCTCTTTTCACCGGACATGTCCCCTTTTGTGGAGCTGTCAGGGCAGAGTTTCTTAAATGCCTCAAATGTCCGGCATTTTGAGTATTGTTTACACAAAGTGCAGTGCGCTACTTAATATGTCCGTGTAGAAACTCGTTCGTTACACCTCCGAACCGAACTGGAAACCCCGTACCGAAAACGGTTTGATAAAACACCCGTTCCGTTACACTGCTAATAAACTCTCATCAGCAATTAAAACATATCTTATGTGGTACTGTCAAAATTAAAATTGCAAAAAACATATTAAACGTGAAAATATAAAGAAATAAAATATCTGAACTCACAATCTGTAGAACCCATTCAAGCTTCTGGGGTTGGCCGACATTGTCTCACAAGATGTAGTTTCTCTTTAAATATCCTTCTTGAAAATGGCCTTGCAAATACGTTTTGTGTTGTCTAATCATGAAAGATACAGACAAGGCTTGTTGGCTGAGTTCTTAAAGGTTACTCCACAAGGTGCTCATCAAAAACATCCCGCAGCCTGCATGGCTTTTATACGGGGCTACTGTGCATGTTCTTCACTACTGTGGCATGCTGGGTAGTGGAGTTCTTATGTTACCTGGCTCATAACATCACAATATATGTTTGCCTTTGGCCAGCTATGATGCTTTACTGACAACAACTCGTGATTTGATTGGCTATCGCAACTGTCTGTCAACTGTATGTTCCCGGTCACTTAAAGTACACAAACGCCCGCATTTTTGATTCTGAAGGCTTCGGGCAGATTTGGTGCAGCATAGCAACATAAGCTAGCTGAATTTTGATTGGATGAAAACTCTAAAACCTAAAAACAACAGCGCTGAAAGGAGCATAATATGACATAAAGAGAATATGAATACTTTTAGATATTTAAGGAAAGTAAATAAAAAAAAAAACTTTTATCTTTAATTATGATCATGATTTCTGGTTATGTTAGGCCAGCAGAGAAGGCTTTCCTGGCACTGATGGCACAGCACTGCTTTCTGGTGAAAATCATGTAATTTCACCTTACTTTCCAACATAATTATGTTTCGGGGTATTTCTTCCTTCTGCTGTTGAATTATTGGAAACTGCCATGTCTTCGAGTGGTTGACACTGTCCTTCAAAATGCGTACATCCGCTTCAGGCAGTACCAACCTACTGTTGTCATCTAACAACCACTCTAGCTGTATATTGTTTGAGGTATCTTCTACTACCACAGTCCTACAAATAAAAACGAAACAAGCCAAAAAAACAACTTGGCACACGAGGGCACCAAAGCCCTGCCTATCCCCCCAGGGGATACCCCGCCCACACTGCCATGCCCTGATGCTGCTTCATGTTTTTTTTTTTTTTTTTTTTTTTGATATTCAGCATTTGAGCACAGCTGGCAGCATTAGTGGCTTAAGCCTCAATGCTAACGCTAATATAGGATTGGGCTTTGAGCAGACAATATGAGCCATCGAGGTTAAGAAAGCGGATGAGGGCTGCTCGTGCCGAGCTTAGCGGGCAACATGGCAAGAGTTTGACCAGAGAGTGTCGCCGCTTTAACCGCTGCCCCTCTAATTAGATGAAGCGGGTTTAAGCTAAGTGGTCACCAGCAAATGTAAAAAATGTGATTGTAGATTCATGGGAACATCTTTACTCTCTCAAAGTCTTGTCAGAGCATCCTTGATTCAGTGCTCTGTGGCTTGTGTTCCTTCCAAGCTTTAGATCACTTCCTCCATCAATCTTTCTCAATGCCAGCACTTCCTCTATGCTTGTGTTGTCGTTCAGTTGCCCTAATGATCCTTCCTGTGAGAAAGCCAACAGCTGGCCAGACAAACCTGAGCTGGTGTCTTGGCAGCGGAGCCTACTTCCCTCGGAGGCCAACCAGCCTTTGTGCTCGCTTCCCCACAGCAGCTCGGAACCTCTGTTTATGAACAACAGCGATCAGACCGGGGGCTTATATTTATAACCACGCTAGCATGACTGCCGTTGACCCTGGCAGTAATCACCACTGTGCATTGAGCCCGAGTGAGCCAGACATTCAGGCCGCTCCAGATGGGCACCGGCCAGCTGGGCGGCCCCCGGCAGCCCGGGCGAGCTCTGCATTGAAATCATAGATGGCGCTTTTTGTCCATGCCAGCACTAAACTGGGCAGACCAGTTGTTCTGATCCAGTTGCAGGCAATAAGAGCAAATATGAGAACATGATGATAATGTTTCAGCTTAATCATTTGAAAGGTCAGTTTTCCTTTGATCCCCTGTGTTTGTTCGTTGTATGGTCGCTTGTGAGCGAAGGTTTCAAATTGCTGGATTTATGTTGTCATGGAGTGTCTGTGTCATACATTTTGGCAGACTGTCAATATGTTTTAGACTGATGAATTGAAATGACAAAGATTAACCGGCTTTGTGCAAGTCAGCTGTTTCTATTACGACTCGGACAACTGTGTCCCTGCATTGTTTTGGTCCATTCCATTTGTGTGAGACAAATATCACTTGACACCTTGAATTTAAACATAGATTTCTTTATCTTGTAACATGTTTTCTTTATTAGTGGCCCACGGGCTAAACAATGCCTCTCCCCTAAAACGGCAGGAAACAAAATTCAGTAATATGTGGTTCTAATAATGTGTATTAAATAGGGTTGTACAGTATACAGGTATTAGTATAGTACTGCGATACTAATGATTCATATGCGGTATAGGGCTGGGCGATATGGCCTTTTATTAATATCTTGATATTTTTGGGCCATTTCACGATTTATATTGCAATATTTTGCCTTAGCCTTGGATGAACACTTGATGCATATAATCTCATCAGTATGATGATTCTATGTGTCTACATTAAAACATTATTGTTCATACTGCATTAATATTTGCTAATTGTAAACTTTCATGCAGAGAGGGAAATCCCAACTAAGTCAATTTAGCAAAACTGTAATTATTAAACAGTTATTAAGCAGTGGTGCAGACATTCATGTCATTTCCCAAAAAAGTGCAAGATGGTCAGACATTTAAAAACATGCTATTAGTGCACTTTTGTGCATGATGTCACTAAGATGACATATCAAAACAACACTAAATTAAAGTGCACTTTTTGTACAACCCACTCTTCTTTCTCTATAGTGATGCTACAAATTAGCAGTGCTGCTACTTTTTGTAGCTACGCTTTTGCCGCATAAATGTTCAACATATTCCCACTTGAAGCTAAACCACCGCCAGACGATGGACCCCGTGATGTTTTTCTTGGAAAACAATTCTTCCTCCAAAATAAGCGAGCAAAGTCAGTGACAAAGCTGAACTCCTGTTTCACGACTGTACGACGTAAACACGAACACCCGGCTGTTGTATCGTCTCCATCACAAACACCGCCGCTGCACATGTAAGCTTGAGCCAACGCTCACCCTATAAAGCATGGACTCTATCATTTTTGTAGTATTCACACAACATGCAATTGTTTTTCCAACTATTAGTAGTGTGCCAACAGAGCGGATATATAATGCGGTGCTAAAGTACCGTGTGACATTATGTTACTTACTCAATTGATTAAATCCATCCATCCATCTTCCGCTTAACCGAGGTCGGGTCGCGTGGGCAGCAGCCTAAGCAGGGAAGCCCAGACTTCCCTCCCCCCGCCACTTTGTCTAAATCTATTAAGATAATAATAAGAGATAATAAAAAGAGATAATGTTCAAATATGCAATCTAGTTTTAACTTTTATTTTGCTAAGTATAAGAACAACAAATCGTTAAGCAGGCTGCTAATTTGTGAATATTAAAGGTGGGCAGATTGATCTATGTATATCGATTGTACCGATAGCTTGCATAGTCTTGCTATATGATTGATGCTAGCGTGATTACATAATTTATTTTAATTATTATTATTACTACAACATTTTTTTTCTGGTTTTGTTATTATATATAATCTCATGAAATGAGGCTTTGGACATAGGATGATTGTATGGATAGGAAAATAAGGACATTTAAATATTGAATTCATAATATGACAATACTGGTCTGTTTTTCCCCTCCAAATTGTGATAAAAAATTAAAAGGCAAAATTACAAAATGATCGAATCATATTGAATATGTTCAATCAAAGGTAACTGTAATCATATCACCAGTCTTGTCCCTATAACTACTTGGTATTGTATTGATACCCAAATTTGTAGTATGGCTTAACATTTTTAAATATAATGAGATTTTTTCATGTTTACACAGATATGACTTGTGGTAAATAAATAGCACCTAAAATAGTATGACTACAAGTAAGGTTCATATGTAAACCACAATTCATTCATCTAAATAATGGCATGCAATTTAATAATCCTAACTCCCAGTAAAGGGTGAAAACTGTTTTAATACCATTATTGTGCTTATGGGTGCAATATTGGTAATTTTTTCTATGTGCCCTGCAACCGTGGAGCTTCCCAATTGTAGAATAAAATAAATATTTTCTATCCTTTACATTTATTTTCCACTAAATGTAACGTTTATAGGACATCTTGCACTTTAAGCATTTATTTATATTTCACTGTGGCAATATTTTTGTAGTAAGTGGAAAGCATTAAGTATTTTTACTATACTAGCCTTTGAAAATTAAGTAAAATTCAGCTGTGAGCTCAAAACTGTACATACGATTATATTAGAAATTATAGTTTGACTAATCAGAAAAATAATCAGTGACTAGATGACCATTTAATTTATTGTTAGTTGCAGTTCATGTTAATTGTTAATAATGACACTGTCATCCTTAATACTGTGCAGGTTGTACTGTAACTCAAAATTGAAGATCATAGTTGAATTCCCATTGACTCTTTAGGTACTGTGACTCAGGTGTAACCCACCTGATTCAGTTTTTTCTTCTGTGACTTGAACCTGGGCCCTCCAGAATGAGAGTCGAGCGTACTTGGCATAGAGCAGTCAACTCATTGTCCGGTTCTAGCTCTTAATGTTGTCAGGGAGTGAGGTTTACCAACGTACAGATATAGCCAATCCACACTGGTTGGTCTCTGTTACAACCCACCCGCCAACCTCACTTCCATCCGGGTCACGACACCAATTCAACCCACCTGGTCCAGTCCCTGCTTTCGGTCAGCCCGAGATTTGAACCTGAGTCCTACGGCCTGAGAGTTGAGGCATCGAGCTAAAAGCTCAAATGGTGTTCAACACTAGCTTTTAAAGTTGTCAGGAGGTGAGGTTTACCAACGTACACACTGCCCAGCCACACTGCCTGGCCTCCGTTACACTAGCAAAAGACAAATGGGCTGAGGAGTTAACCCCATAATGACCAATGATTGCATAATGTGGAAAAAAAAGGCGTTTATTTTTCCTAAAATATGTGAGGCACACAACAGGACAATTGCGGGACCATTCAAACTAGAATCATAGCATTATGATACATGTTAAAGCATTGTTTTTACAAACCCCGTTTCCATATGAGTTGGGAAATTGTGATGGATGTAAATATAAACAGAATACTATTATTTGCTAATCATTTTCAAACCGTATTCAGTTGAATATGCTACAAAGACAACATAATTGATGTTCAAACTGATAAACATTTTTTTTTGCAAATAATCATTAACTTTAGAATTTGATGCCAGCAACACGTGACAAAGAAGTTGGGAAAGGTGGCAATAAATACTGATAAAGTTGAGGAATGCTCATCAAACACTTAATTGGAACATCCCACAGGTGTGCAGGCTAATTGGGAACAGGTGGGTAAAGCAAAACCCATTTATCAACAACACCAAGGAATGCTGCTGGCTTCGCTGGGCACAAGCTCATCTAAGATGGACTGATGCAATGTGGAAAAGTGTTCTGTGGTCTGACGAGTCCACATTTCAAATTATATTTGGAAACTTTGGACGTGGTGTCCTCCGGAACAAAGAGGAAAATAACCATCCGGATTGTTATAGGCGCAAAGTTCAAAAGCCAGCATCTGTGATGGTATGGGGGTTCATTAGTGCCCAAGGCATGGGTAAATTACACATCTGTGAAGGCGCCATTAACGCTGAATGGCCCATACAGGTTTTGGAGCAACATTTGTTGTCATCCAAACAACGTTATCATGAATGCCCCTGCTTATTTCAGCAAGACAATGCCAAGCCACGTGTTACAACAGCTTGGTTTCATAGTAAAAGAGTGCGAGTACTTTGCTGGCCCGCCTACAGTCCAGACCTGTCTCCCATCGAAAATGTGTGGCACATTATGAAGCGTAAAATACTGCAGCGGATACCCTGGACTGTTGAAGGACTGAAGCTCTACATAAAATAAGAATGAGAAAGAATTCCACTTTCAAAGCTTCAACAATTAGTTTCCTCAGTTCCCAAACGTTTATTGAGTGTTGTTAAAAGAAAAGGTGATGTAACACAGTGGTGAACATGCCCTTTCCCAACTACTTTGGCATGTGTTGCAGCCATGAAATTCTAAGTTAATTGTTAGTTGCAAAAAAAATAAAGTTTATCAATCAATCAATCAATCAATCAATCAATCAATCAATCAATGTTTATTTATATAGCCCCAAATCACAAATGTCTCAAAGGACTGCACAAATCATTACGACTACAACATCCTCGGAAGAACCCACAAAAGGGCAAGGAAAACTCACACCCAGTGGGCAGGGAGAATTCACATCCAGTGGGACGCCAGTGACAATGCTGACTATGAGAAACCTTGGAGAGGACCTCAGATGTGGGACCGAAAGCAATGGATGTCGAGCGGGTCTAACATGATACTGTGGAAGTTCAATCCATAGTGGCTCCAACACAGCCGCGAGAGTTCAGTTCAAAGCGGATCCAAGACAGCAGCGAGAGTCCCGTCCACAGGAGACCATCTCAAGCGGAGGCGGATCAGCAGCGTAGAGATGTCCCCAATCGATACAGGCGAGCGGTCCATCCTGGGTCTCGACTCCGGACAGCCAGTACTTCATCCATGGTCATCGGACCGGACCCCTTCCACAGGGGAAGGGGGGACATAGGAGAAAGAAAAGAAGCGGCAGATCAACTGGTCTAAAAAGGAGGTCTATTTAACGGCTAGAGTATACAGATGAGTTTTAAGGTGAGACTTAAATGCTTCTACTGAGGTAGCATCTCGAACTGTTACCGGGAGGGCATTCCAGAGTACTGGAGCCCGAACGGAAAACGCTCTTTAGCCCGCAGACTTTTTTTGGGCTCTAGGAATCACTAATAAGCCGGAGTCTTTTGAACGCAGATTTCTTGCCGGGACATATGGTACAATACAATCGGCAAGATAGGATGGAGCTAGACCGTGTAGTATTTTATACGTAATTAGTAAAATCTTAAAGTCACATCTTAAGTGCACAGGAAGCCAGTGCAGGTGAGCCAGTTTGTCAGTTATGAGTTTGAACATCAAATATCTTGCATTTGTAGTGCATTCAATTGAATATGGGTTGAAAAGGATTTGCAAATCATTGTATTCTGTTTATATTTACATCTAACACAATTTCTCATACGGAAACAGGGTTTGTATTTGTGCAACAGCTTTATCAATAATGGTCTTTGCCCATTCATGCCTTATCCCTAATAGTCCTCTTTTCTACTTTGTCGTTTCTGTGTTTATCTTTACTTATTGAGCTTGTGGTAAGACAGCAAGGTCCAGTCACGCCACAGAGCCCACCACAACAAACCCACAATGCTGTCCTTCCTGACAGTCAGCAGACACATTTAGCCAAGGCAACCAGTACAAGAATCTTTTAATCCGTCTTCCGAGCATGTCACTACACTCTGCTTTTACCGGTTTAAACTTAGCCCACATACACGGGCATGTCCATGTAAGGTTTTTGGGATGTGGACAATGTTTTTTTTCCTCCAGATGCTTCTAAGGACCCATTGGGAGAATTAAAGGCAGCTTTGGCAGTACAGTGAAGCCACAAATAGGTGAAAAGAAAAACAGCACCACTGACTGCTGGTGTCATTCTTAGTGCACCAGGCTACATGCTGGGTTAAGGCCTGTGTATATAATGTATAACTAGTAGGGAGGTGACAGCTTTTTGCTGAGACCATGGGAATACTGTAAGCAGTGCAATGACTCATTTCGTTCAAACACTGTGCCTGAAAAGCTTTTTTCTGCTGCCAAGAGGAAAGCGTGAGGCGGAAGGTCATGCCTGCATGTTAACGGAGTTATTTATTACATGATTATTTTTGTACATCTGTACAAGAGTGTTAGTTACTTTGTAATACACCTCTATATTATAAACCAGTGTATGGGTATTAAAGCAGGAATGACTATCGCTGTCTACCGTTATTGTTCAGTAGGGATGTAAAGACATCACGGTATTAAGGCCATTGTATGATAATATTGCAGTAATTTGAAAAAAATTTAATAAAAGAAACGCCTTAGTGTGGAAAATTAAGTGCTAGTTATGTTAAGGGTAAACACACTTACCGTAAATAATGTTCCTGGAACTAAAGGCCTCACTTTTTCTCCTCCAAACATATTGCTAGGTATTGTGGCCAAACAGCTCAATTTTTGTTTCATCTGACATCACATGGCCAAAGATAAGACCTTCTGGAGGAAAATTCTGTGGTCAGATAGAACACAAATTGAGCGGTTTGGCCACAATACTTAACAATATGTTTTGAGAAGAAAAGGTGAGGCCTTTAATCCCAGGAACACCATCCTGCCGTCAAGCATGGTGGTGGTTGTATTATATACTCTGGGCCTGTTTTGCTGCCAATGGAACTGTTTTTTTTAAATGGGACCATGAAAAATGAGGATTACCTCCAAATTCTTCAGGACAACCTAAAATCATCAGGACAATGACCCCAAACACATGTCAAAATTGGTAAAGGAATGTCAAAATCAGGCTAGAATTAAGGGTTTGGAATGGCCTTCCCCAAGTCCTGACTTAAATGTGTGGACAATGCTGAAGAAACAAGTCCATGTCAGAAAACCAACACATTTAGCTGTACTGCACCAATTTTGTCAAGAGGAGTGGTCAAACATTCAACCAGAAGCTCTCCAGAAGCTTGTGGATGTCTACCAAAAGTGCCTTATTGCAGTGAAACTTGCCAAGGGACATGTAACCAAATATTAACATTGCTGTATGTATACTTTTGACCCACTAGATTTGGTCACATTTTCAGTAAACCCATAATAAATTCATAAAAGAACCAAACTTCATGAATGTTTTCTGTGACTAGCAAGTATGTGCCCCAAAAACTCTATCACAAAAAAATAAGAGTTGTGCAAAGTATTGGA
The DNA here is from genome assembly GCF_033978795.1 of Nerophis ophidion. NCBI lineage: Eukaryota > Metazoa > Chordata > Actinopteri > Syngnathiformes > Syngnathidae > Nerophis > Nerophis ophidion. Next base: position 11,171,768 of record NC_084612.1, on the reverse strand, counting down.
AACTCAAGACAGCCATGACATTATGTTCTATATAAGTGTATGTAAACTTTTGATCGCGACTCTTAGTATTTATATTTCTTAAACACATTTTCGCTAAAAATGTTTCGCAAAGCATCAACTCGGCAAGTCTGAATAAAAGAAAGCAAATGTGAGCAAAACCTAAAAGAGTCAAGCTTTTACCAAAGGCAAAATTCATAAATGAATCTTTCAGCACACACAGTGTTGACATCTAACGTTATAATTTGATAAAGACGGGGGAACTCACAAATGGCCCGTACAACAAAGACAAAGCAACAAACGTGGCTGTAGACGTGAAGTTAAACCATGAAATGCAACTTTACCCGAGCAAAAACAACGCAGGATTTATCCCGGAGAGTCTTGATACCAATCTCCTTGACCCAGCCACACAAAGAAGTTGTAGACCTCCATGCTTTTCCAAGTTTTCATCTGTTTTGTCGTGTAGAATGACGTCTGGAGCACCAGATAGTTAAACATGTCTGGGAACGCGATCGACGGATAATCCTCTAGATCACATGAATTTTATTTTGATAACGGACAGGGATAGATTATATTGCATAGTTTGTTTTTTTTGCTCGCATCTGCTTTTATAGGTAAGATCTAGGCCCCTTGCGTACACAGATAGTTTGCACTCTGTTTGCTGCACAGTAGCCATGTTGGTTTGATGGCACTTTGTTCACTTTCATTCAAAATTCACATGTCCGAATACAATTAGCCATTTGACATCACCATACCTTTTGAAACCACTTCTGCATTAATTCTGTCTGGGGTTTAGAATGCCTGGAAAGCAGGGTGGTTAGCAAATCTAATCAAATATGCGTCGTTAATGACAACCGTCTAGATAAGAACGATCCGCGTCATTGCCCGTCTGGGAATGACAAAGGCATGTGCACCAACGCACGCCAAGGTTGCCTCATCATCTGTCTGCTGTGTGTTGCAATGTGTGTGAGACAAGCCTGTTGCTCCCGAATGAGTAGAAGAGAATGAGATCAGGTTACGCTGAGGATAATCCCCCACCCCCTCCCTCCAAAGCCGTTTTTCTTCACTGGATATTACCCTGCCCATAAGTGATTTTAATTGGTTGTCTCAAATAACACACACTCCTGCTTAACACAAATGCCACCCTGTAATTGGCTGAAGGCTGCCTGCGCTGTTAAGTCCATGAGACAATAATGGTTTAGGTGGCAACGTTTTACCGCATATTGGACCTAATCAGCGGATCAGACTCACACTGATTGTCTGGCTTTGGGTACTGTTTTTAGGGCCGGTCAGACTCTCGGGTATGTTCTTTTTGTGTGCGTACTTATTAAAAAAAGTTCTCTAATTTGGGCTAGCCTGAAGATAGCACACTTCAGTCTCTTTCCTTCCATAAGCTCTAACCGAATCTATCAGGATAAGTCGAGAGCTTTTAATCGCTGTCATGATCATGGCGGCTTTCTAACTCGGGCTGTCATGCACAGTCATGTTTTGTTTGGGGTTGTAGCTGGTCCGCTGGTGGGGCTTTGGTGGTGTGGAAGTCATTGTTGATTCAGTCTTCACAAGGATGTGGCAGTGTTTGGCAATTTGGGTCCCACAGGTGGCACCCAAGAAACCCTGAGTGGTCCGTGAGTAACTTCACAAAGTGTTTGTCAAACAAGAAAAACAATAATTGCCTTCACACAAAACATTTCATCCATTGATCAAAAGGAATTGTATGTCCTGTTTTTAATTCTGGTTTCTTGTTTTACCTTTGGACCATTGGACGTGAATTTTCAAACTTTTGACTGCCGAGCCAGATAAGTTTTCAAGATGTCCGTTGTATACCATCAATCAATCAATCATTCAATCAAAGTTTATTTATATAGCCCAAGGGCTGCACAAGCCACAACGACATCCTCATCTCAGATCCCACATTAGGGCAAGAAAAAACTCAACCCTCACATCTGCGGTCCCCTACGAGGTTTCTCATTGTAGCCCATTGGATAGAGTTTTTCCTTGCCCTGATGTAGCATCTGAGCCGAGGATGTCGCTGTGGCTTGTGCGACCCTTTGAGACATAAGTAAACTTTGATTGATTGATTGATGACAACCTCTGTCAAGTTGGTAAATCTTGTTTTATTGTCAGATTTCTGAGTCAATTTCTTTGTTGGCATTGAAAATTGCAACATTACCTAGAAGCAGTTTTGTTAAGTCTGCTAGTCTGTTAAGTGTTTGTGTTAGGGATGTTACTATATGAACATTTTATATGAACATTTTGTGTCACGGCTATCATGACCAAATTAGCACCGTTATTATCATAACATTAGTGTTGAATGTGCTCAAAATACTTAGACACACACTGAAATCCTTGGATATTTTTAATATCCAAAATTAATAAACACTATTAGAAAACCCCGCTATTTTCTGTTTCTTATGCTTCGCTGATGTTTTAATCTTAGTTTTTTATCTGTTTTAATGGCTAAACTTTTATTGTGGGGATTTTAATTTAGTACTGTAGTACTTTCATTATTTAATTGAATTAAAAGTGTGTTGCGAATAAAATATATTATCTTGTATTATTTATGTAATGTGTTCTCCTATTTGGTTGTCCTACTCTTTTTAAGTGATCATTGATTGCACCGTGAAACCACTTCCCTCTCATATTTTTTCGGATCGATCATTTTGTGCAATGAAAACAAAGCTTGTAGGTTCAATGTGCACAATTTAATATCTTAGTTGTTCAAACAGCAATGTATTTATACAACTTTATATCAAGGTGTTTCTTAATGGGTGAAACGATTAATGCCTCTTTTTGTCATGTTAGCATACAAGCTACCTAACAATGTACCGTCGTCAAAAAGGTCATCATTATTACAGTTTATAGCTGCATTCTTAGTTAAAGGCCGGCTGAATCTCCAACTGGACGTGACGTCACACACAACCCAGGTACCGCAACATCACCGGATTCGATCCCCATCACTACGGATGTAAAAGGTGTGCAGGGAGGTAATTAAGGTCTTTTTCGGATTTTTTTTTTCTAGAGAAATGTATATGCCAATTAAAACATGTTTCCCACCGAGTCAATTTAATAAAACTTAATCAAATGGCAATTGAATCCAGCGCCCCTCCATCAAGTCTTGCTTCCAAGTGTCCACCTTTTGAATTGTCACTAGCCACAGCGAGAACCTCCATATATCTTTAATTCCAGTTTAATGCAGTGCAGGGTTTATTTACAGCCTGTGCTAACACATTCATAGTGGATGCAACTTGCCCATGCTAGCACCGCCACTAGCACTGCACAGGTGCACGCCCTGACCTTGGGAGCACTGCAGAGCTTGTCTTTATGAGGCTTTGAGACATGGCATTTGTGGCATTTAACCCCCGCATTACTTTGTGACCCCCATTCACCCTCACACTCTTTTTTTTTTTTTGTTCTCCTCTTTGCACTCTCCCTCTCCTTCGTTCTATACCGGCATATTATACCCTCCTTCCATCCTTGTTAAAGCCTCCCTCTGTCACCGACTTCAGCCCTTTAACCTGCCGGGTAAACTGCTATGTTGCAGGTGTATGTGTGTGTGTGTGTGTGTGTGTGTGTGTGTGTGTGTACATGTGTGTGTGTGTTGTGGGCCTTCAGACAGCCGCAAAATGCCCCCCCCCCCCCACCCCACCCCCCCAAAAAATGTCCCTCCCCCTCAAAACACTGCTCTTGCCGGGAAAGGGCAAGAGGATCTTGACAAGGTCAGTGAGCTTTGTAGCTCATAATTACCAAGCCTTGGTCTACAGTAGATATGTCAAAGCAGCTGGACCATGCACTGCTCAGACCGTACATGAGAAGGAGATGCAACGTTAGTCTCAGAACGGACATTTGACTAAGTTTCTTCGATGGGCTATTGGTCAAATTAACAATTTTTTTTTTTTTTTTTTTTTTTTTTTTTTTTTAGAATACACTTACTGAGTGCCTCTACTGGTTGCAGCCAAGTAATGCACGTAATGCTCACATTTGGCAAGATGAAAATCAATCCATCCATCCATCCATTTTCTACCGCTTATTCCCTTTCGGGGTCGCGGGGGGTGCTGGCGCCTATCTCAGCTACAATCGGGCGGAAGGCAGGGTACACCCTGGACAAGTCGCATAGCTCGGTTGGTAGAGTGGCCGTGCCAGCAACTTGAGGGTTGCAGGTTCGATTCCCGCTTCCGCCATTCTAGTCACTGCCGTTGTGTCCTTGGGCAAGGCACTTTACCCACCTGCTCCCAGTGCCACCCACACTGGTTTAAATGTAACTTAGATATTGGGTTTCACTATGTAAAGCGCTTTGAGTCACTAGAGAAAAGCGCTATATAAATACAATTCACTTCACAATTCACTTCACCTCATCGCAGGGCCAACACAGATAGACAGGCAACATTCACACACTAGGGCCAATTTAGTGTTGCCAATCAGCCTATCCCCAGGTGCATGTCTTTGGAAGTGGGAGGAAGCCGGAGTACCCGGAGGGAACCCACGCATTCACGTGGAGAACATGCAAACTCCACACAGAAAGATCCCGAGCCTGGATTTGGACCCAGGACTGCTGGAACTTTAATCTTACAAATGCTCATTTTTTAAATGTTTGCTTGCTTGTCACATGTGCCATTGACTCAAAACGACATCCCTGATTTAAATGGAACTTGCATTACAACAGGGCTGTAGCTTTTGCATGATTTTGCTTATGCCACAAATAGAGGTGATAATGATAGCTCCTACCTTTTGTACTCCCAGACATGGTAAACTGAACTATAAAGGGGTCTCCTTTTATACAAATCTAACTTTTCTTACCTGTTGGTATCTGTTTTGTGTACAGTATTTTGTGGACCATAGGACGCACTTCCGATGAATGGTCTATTTTTTATATTTTTTTCATATATAAGGCGCACAAGATTATAGGGCGCATTAAAGGAGTCATATTATTCTTATTTTTTTTTCAAAATTGAAAACACTTCCTCGTGGTCTACATAACATGTAATGGTGTTTTTTTGGTCAAAATGTTGCATAGATTATAATAATAATAATAATACATTTTATTTCTAAGGCGCCTTTCTGGGCACTCAAGGACCCCGTACAAAATCAAAACAAGAAAATCAAATTGGATAAAAATTAAAGATTATGTTTTACAGATCATCTTCAAACCGCTTTCTGACAGTCGCTTCCAGATGCGCCGTTTTGTGGGCAGTTTTATTAACGTGGCTCATCTTTGGAAGCATCTTCTGCCGGTCTCCTTAACATGAATTGATTAACGTGGACCCCGACTTAAACAAGTTGAAAAACTTATTCGGGTGTTACCATTTAGTGGTCAATTAAAAGTTTCAATCAATCAAAGTCATCTTTGTTGTAGCGTGCAAGGACGGGAGTGTAAGAAGTGTAAAAAGATGGAGCTAACTGTTTTAATCACATTCAGACTTTACTTAAATCAATAACATAGCAGTATCTCCTCATCGGGAAACAACAACACCGGAAATGTGTCCCCTGAAAAACCGTCCGACCACAATTCTCTAATAACTAAAGTTCCTTCGGTGAATAACGTAAACTCACTGCACCGGTATGTTTTAGCACTTTTATGGCGAGTTTACTGACAGATATAAGTAAGAACTTTACACTACTTTATATTAGAAACGGCAACAGGGGAGGATGAATCTCCCATAACAAGAAGATAGAGAAAAAGAAGAAGGTTATCGACTATGGCGTCCCCACGGACTACAAAGGTGGAATCGCACAATTTTTTAGGATTCATGCAAATCCCAAATACCGATCAGGAGGTACATGAAGATAAGAAAAATTGCTTCTGCATAATAATGCGAAACAAAACACCAGATAATACATTGTCTTAACATTTACACACACCATATTAATACTCGTATGTTGAAGCGCAGCACAACCCTTTAAGCGGTGCGGCTTCACAGTTTACCAAAGTTGTACTAAAACATTTTGATAGATTTTTGAGTGCCGTGTGTAATGTTCTACATTTTCAATGGAACATATCAAAAGTTGATGTTTTCTTGAGTCATATTGCCATCATTGTGCAACCTACGCTTATTTCTTATGTTTGACTCCCATCTGCTGGTTACACTTATCATTACACCATGTACCAAATACATCACTTTCGAGGTGGGTAAGCTCAACCAAACTTATTCCTTACATTAAGCGCACCAGGTTATAAGGTGCTATGTTGAGTTTTGAGGAAAAAATAAGGACTTTAAGTGCGCCTTATAGTCTGGAAAATACGGTATTTGAAAATCCAATCACCCTCCAAAAAATGTTTATCAAACTATAGAGGCATTGCGGAGATATTTATAAAACAATCCTGCCTTCTTCCAAACTTGCTTTGAACAAGCTCTTTGGAATTTAAGACTGGTGAAATGTGTTGCCTTAGTTACATAAGGTTGATATCTCTATATATTGTACAGGTTTACACAAAGAGCTTTGTGCTAGTCCACTGTTTGTATTACGCTGTAATCCAAACATGTAGTCAATAAATTCCCTAGATATGGAAGCGCTAAAAACTGTAACATAGCTGACGAGATGGAGACACAGTCGAAGTGGGCTTGGTCTGGAGGATGATTTTGGCATGTAAACAAGAGCGCCAACAAAACGGTGCATTAAAAATGGTCTGTGAAACAAAATCTATGCAAAAAGTTGACAAGAGAACCACCGTTACATGTTATGTAGACCACAAATAGGTATTTTAAATGTAGAAAAAATAGACATATGAGACCCCTTTAATACATTAATTGTCCCAAGTATCCTCTCTGAGACAAAACAAAGCCCATATTAGCCCAAGGAACTCTGAGTAAGGGTGCTTTGGCATTTGACTCTGTGGATTATTATTTTTGAGGCCTCAAATTTCTATGACTCAGCTACACTATACTATGTTTTTCAAAATTACCACCCGCCACTATCTGTACCCTAAAGCTGGGAACCTAAGCTTTATAGTGTTTTTTTACATGACAGTTTTTTAATTGTGCAAGGAATAACTGCAGCAAGTGGCTTCGAATGATTGTCAGGCAGTTGCAAAGTTTGTCCAGATGACCGGGGACCTGCCAGCCTTCCAAATAAATGACCTGCTATAACCTCTCACATGGGTTTCTCTCAGTGGTAAGTACACATACAGTATGTGGTGTTATCAAAGAGTGTATATTATATGTGGTTACGCAGACACACATCCGGCTGAAGGTCCTCTGTGGATTCCTTTTAGAACAGCTCTCACTCACCTGCAGATGATTATCAAGGTTTACACCTGTGCAAAACACTGGGGGCTTCATTAGCATAGTAAATACACATCCCTCTGTTCCATTTTTACTATTTTCCCACTTTTCCATGGTACATTGTGGAAAGAGGGGGGAGTCTTGGGTGTTTGGGGAATGCAAGCCTGCCTTACTCCTCCTCCTCTCCCCAAAGGTTGGTTCCCTGGGATGTGGGCTTTCCCCTCCTTCACAGGTCCCTATGTAGGTCTTACATTGCACCCCCTGGATCCCTGCTTCCTAGATCACTTTCCCTGAGCTCCCACTCAAGTTCTTTAGCAACCAATACTGCGCTTTTCATCCAAAAACCAAACACTAATGAGGACTTGGATGTAACAGAGGGAGCTGCGCCATCATAAATCCTCTTTGAATCCAGTATAAATAAGTAGTTTACAGTAGGCCAAGTCTTAACCCTGAAGTTTTCAATTTGGGGTGTAATTTACTGCATAACAATAACACAATTTATGTTCTAAAATACAATTTTCTAAAACCATCAACTTTCACAATATAAGCCAAACGACGACTGAAAATTTAAATAACACTTTAGCTGATATAAAACAAGTGTATGAGCCGCAACAATAGAATTCTAACGTGTAATACACTTCACTTGGTGTGTTATTTTCACCAGATGCAAGTTCTCAGCTTTTTTCAAAGAGAATACTAGGAATGGCTGTACTTCATGATGAATTAAGACAAAGCTTCGACATGACTCCTGTATCCAGTGCGCTACATCCCTGCCTGCCGTTCTGATCTCTGTTGGCATCTTTTGTAAGAAATAGAATAAAACAACTATGGCGTGTTTAATCTTACGAATGTACTTGACTGACGGGGCCTTATTAAAGCTATCCTTTGAGTTACAGAGCGTTGATTTTTTTGGTGAATATTAATGTACATGTAAATTACCTCGCATAAGCATGAAATATCAGACACAAGACGACTTCAGAGAGGGAAGTATGGGATCAGGTATGAGTATGCTTTGTAAGAAAAGTCAAAGGTTTGCCTTCAACGTGCAATTCAGTAGTCAACTTAATAGGGGTGGACAAAAATATCGATGCAGCAATATATCGCTATATATTTTCTAACGATATAACATTAGGTTTTATTATATTTGTTTTCTCAGTCATGTTTAGGCCAATTGTAACTCTACGGCGACTTTGACACATCTGCTGTGCAGAGTGCCGCTATACTACTACTTTGTGCAGGGTTGATTTTTTTTTAAATGACTATATTTTTTGAGCTAGTTTGTCATGGTTTGTGAAAATTCCGCCAAATCTTTGTTTTTAAACATTAATATTGGCGTCAAAATATAACTTGCACATTTTTTTTGGGACTAATTTTCAATAATAATACGATCTAATCAAAATTAATAGTTAGGTGACCATTTAGCCAGCTTATTTGTTGTCGCCTCTGTTTGTTCTCCGAGCCACAACGTTGACGGCTGTCAACTTTGCTGCCAATCATATTTGAATGATTACAACCCGAACATAGTTAGTTCCCAATCATTTGTAGTTATTAAGTATTTATTAGTACCCAGCGAGAAGGTATATGTTTGACGTAACGTTTGTAAACAGAGGTCACAACACAGAAAGTACATTACCTGATGGAGCGTAGCTACGGAATAGATTTGCCGAAAGGGAAACTTTTGAGTTATTTGCATGCATTTTATATAATTTTACATCAAAATTTCAATGATAATAATGTTTGTAAATTATCAACGAAAAAAACCTACAAATTATGTGGTGGGTTTTCCCTAAATTGCCAAGATACTCGTGGTGGTTGGGAATGGTCACCAATGCTATGATTTTCTTTTCTTTAAAAAGTCTCAAAAAATGTATACATGCATCGCAAAACAAATTAATATTAACATATATTTTTATTGCTGTTTATTGTACAATGTACTTTGCTGAGAATTGTTCACGTGTTGAGAGACTTAATTATTTTTTTCATTAGAAACGACTGTCAGAAAATCCAGTATCTTTCTGTTGTTATTATAAAATGTAAATGTGTTTAGGGACTACTTCTGTCCCTCAATGCCCTTGACGAAAAGAGAGCGTCAGCGAGCATGACGTCATACTTGCTTCGCACTGCTGCTAAAGTTGGATTTTCTCTCCTGTCTTAATATTTGCACATTTTGTAGATTGCTGTCTCTGGGTATAATTGGGATACAGTATATTACAGCTAAGTCCACATCGCTGACAATGTGCCAGACAATGGCGTGTGTGTTTTCTTTACATCCAGTTTTGGAAGCGCTGTTTTAGGTTGCTAAGTCTTTTTCCGTTGGCCGGGTTTTTGGTGCATCACCATTGAATAGTGCACACATAATAGGCGATATATCCATTTATACTGTAACGACCTACTTTTGGTAATGTTTATTGTTTGTGTGGTTTTGATTCAATGTTATTTTTTCCCATGTTCATAAACCATTAACAAGGGTATGCGAGCACGTGCCTGAAAGCAGATTGGCGTAGGATAAGGAAGTGTGGTGTGTCTGGGGAAGCACGGAGACAAAAGTGTTTGCACGGGAGGTAAAACCTGTTGGAATTGTGCAGTTTGTTAGCATAAGATTGGCAATACAAGTTAAAAATAGCGTCTGACTTTGTATGACTTATTTTGGAGGCTACAATACATTATATTGCTTTCATTTGTTTTCACGTTAAAAAAAGCCCTTTGTTTTCAAGGTGTGGCAGCTATGATGTTCACATGGCGGTGCACCACAATCATTTCATTAAGGGGGAAACCCTGCTGTGGTACATTACAAGGGACATAAGTGTAAAAAAACAGCCAAAAGAGTTGGTGCTTGAGAATGAAATGCAAATAAATCCATCCAACCATTTTCTACCGCTTGTCCCTCTTGGGGTTGTGGGGGTGGCTGGAGCCTATCCCAGCAGTATTAGGGCGTAAGGCGGGCTACACCTCATCGCAGGAGAATAAAGGTAAAATATAGTGTACAAATGCACCCAATTGCAGGCAATATAGTTTGTATTTCATTTTTTATTTTAATAATAATAATAATAATAGTAATAATAATAATAATAATGGATTAGATTTATATAGCACTTTCCTATTGTTAGATACTCAAAGCGCTCTCAGAGCAGTGGGAACCCATCATTCATTCACACCTGGTGGTGGTAAGCTACATTTGTAGCCACATCTGCCCTGGGGTAGACTGACGGAAGTGTGGTTGCCAGTTTGCGCCTACGGCCCCTACGACCACCACTAATCATTCATTCATCATTCATTCACCAGTGTGAGTGGCACCGGGGGCAAGGGTGAAGTGTCCTGCCCAAGGAGACAACGGCAGCGATTTTGGATGTCAATAGGTGGGAAGCGAACCTGCAACCCTCAGGTTTCTGGTACGGCCGCTGTACCCACTACGCCATGCCGCCCCAATTTTATTTATAAGTATTTTTCCCCAAATGTTTCTCTCTTTTTTCAAAAAGGGTGCTCACATCTCTGGATGAATTATTACGGTCTTCTAGTGTCCATATATACAACTTGTATTTTCAACGTCATTTTAAATGTATCTGTGAACTATGCAGAATGTCAATTTATTGCCATATCACAATACTGTAATGTATTGTGACTCAAGCACCATGATACGCATGACATAGTCCTTGCCAATATTTAGCCCTACAGCTAAATGTTTTCAGGAAAAATACGACCCAAAGTTTGAACTGTATATACCGTATTGCAAGATCTCAGCTAGTTTCAAGAGGTCAGCATATCACGGGAGCCTGCAGCTGAGTGAAGTCTTATTTTGAAAATCACAACAATGTACTGTACACCGTTCTAAAACATTACTTTGTTATGCACGGATACTTATTTGATGATCTCTGCCCCGCGCACAATGACGCCACTAGTCGTTTGGCGCATTTGGAAGTCTGGAACTGAGGCAAAACCAAGACTTCTTGCACCACATTTGAAGTTATTGTCATAGTGGCGTTTATGCTCACTGGCATGCAACGCTTTTTATAGAAAGCTTAACAGAGTTTTATCATAATGTTTTTCTACATATTAAACACTTCCTTGTAGTCTTTATAACTGGTCAACATTTTGGTCAACATTTTGCATAGATTGTTTTACAGACCATTTTCAAGTCCCTTTCTGACAGTCTATTCAGGATGTCCCGTTCTGCATGTTACTGTATAATAAAATAAATGTTTTATTATTGCAACTCTGCTTGTTAAGGATAAACCAATGCGACCAGACATCCCGTTCGAGAAGTGACCGGTACAACTACGCCAGTTACAGCCCCCTCAATCAATATGATTCAGCTGTGAATCCTTAGGTTAAGTGAGTATAGACACCTAAACTGGTTATCCCGCCAAAATAGAAATCCGTTGACGTTTTTTGTCTTCAAAACTACGCGGTTTGTTATGTCACCTACATAACTGGAGACGAGAGAAGACGTAAATACATGGCCCGGGTGCCGCGTGAGACTAGCAATCATCCATCCATCCATTTTCTACCGCTTATTCCCTTTTGGGGTCGCGGGTGGCGCCGGCGCCTATCTCAGCTACAATCGGGCGGAAGGCGGGGTACACCCTGGACAAGTCGCCACCTCATCGCAGGGCCAACACGGATAAACAGACAACATTCACACTCACATTCAAACACTAGGGCCAATTTTAGTGTTGCCAATCAACCTATCCCCAGGTGCATGTCTTTGGAAGTGGGAGGAATCCGGCGTACCCGGAGGGAACCCACGCATTCACGGGGAGAACATGGAAACTCCACACAGAAAAATCCTGAGCCTGGGATTGAACCCAGGACTGCAGGACCTTCGTATTGTGACGCAGACGCACTAACCCCCCTGCCACCGTGAAGCCCAGACTAGCAATCAGTAGACAGTTAATCTTTAAAATAATGCGAAACATACCTACCAATCCTCCTGATTTTCAAATCTCCCGTGGCAACCATTCTCCCGGATTTCTCACGATTTCCACCTGGACGACAATATTGGGGGCACTGCCTTTAGCGTCCTCTACAACCTGAAAATGAGACTATTATATATGTCTCCGTTATGCATAGATGTATCTATAACCCATAAAGTAGGCAGGTACGGAGCTATTTCTCAGCATGTGTTTATTCCAACCGGCACGTTAATACACTGACACACAACATCCGGATTCCCATAATGCATTGCTTCAAAATTACGGCAAGTAGTAATGTCCAAAAACATAACAGAGACGAAGCAGTAGAAAAAAGAAGAGCCATGGCGACAACGAGTAAGAAGTACGCTTGCAAGTTCAAAAATGATTGGAAAAAATAATTTCAGTTCATCGAGGACAGCTCGAAGGGGAAGGGTATGCTGCCTGCAAATTTTGTAGATCGAACTTTTCCATTGAACACGGTGGCCGAACGTATATACTCATTCATGAACAGATTTTATATATATATATATATATATATATATATATATATATATATATATATATATATATATATTAGCAAACTCATCTCGCGGGCCGGAGAAACCTGTTTGCGGGCCGTACATTGGACACGCATGCTCTAACATGAGGAGTAGCGTATAGACCGAAAGGAATGGTTTTGTTCTTTTGTGATGTGTCCATCAACAAATGTTAACCATGGAATTGAATTATTCATACACCGTCTTAAATCTTAATGAATTGTTCCTAAATTGAATAGCATCAAATCATTCAGTTTTTAATAAACAGTTCGTTTTTGAATGGCATTGTAACCTATGCATCAAGATGTGAATCATTCATCACAAATCTATTTACATCCCTAATGGCAACAGGAATGGATTATATTGCATTTGTTTCATAGACTTTTGAAGAAATACATGTATGAACAAATCAAATTAAGACCATATAGTCTACCTCAGTGTTTTTCAACCACTGAGCCGCAGCACACTAGTGTGCCGTGAGATACAGTCTGGTGTGCCTTGGGAGACTATGCAGTTTCACCTAGTTGGGTTAAAAATATTTTTTGCAAACCAGTAATTATAATCTGCAAATAGTGTGCCTTTGTTGAGTGTCTGTGCTGTCTAGAGCTCGGCAGAGTAACTGTTATACCATACCATTGCTTTGTAGATGTCGGGAACATGTTGTGTGAGAGGACGATTGTCGTGAGCACAATGTGCATGCGACAGCGGGAGACAGTGTGCAGGTAAAAAGCTATCATATGCTTAATCCAAAAATAAACAAAAGGTGATTGCCCCTAAGAAAAAGCATTGAAGCTTAGGGATGGTTATGCAAAACAAAACTAAAACTGAACTGGCTACAAAGTAAACAAAAACGGAATGCTGGACAACAGCAAAGACTTACAGCGTGTGAAGAAGAGACAGCGTCCACAAAGTACAGCTGTACATGACATGACAATCAACCATGTCACAAAAAAAGATAGCAACAACTTAAATATTCTTGATTGCTGAAACAAAGCAGATGCGGGGAAAAGCGCTCAAAGGAAGACATGAAGCTCCAACAGGAAAATACCAACAACACAGGCAAAGCCACAAAAATAGGAGCACAAGACAACAATTATAACACTACGCACATGAAAACACCAAGAAACTCAAAATAAGTCAGGGCGTGATATGACAGGTCGTGACAGTACACCTACTTTGAGACAAGAGCTATAGTGATGCATGGTTGGTTTTGGTTTAAAGTCATATGCAGCAATTGTGACAACTTTTGATTGTTTACTGAGTTTATTTTTTAATGATTTTTGCTGGTGTGCCTCCGGATTTTTTCAATGAAAAAAATGAGCCATTGTTCAAAAAAGATTGAAAAACACTGTTCTACCTGAATGCATTGTAACATCAGGAAGGTGTTATGTGTCATTGGCATCACCAATTTGTATCATATTTTATTTGCTTTGACGACCTTAAAATGTCCGCATGTGAGTTTCTATGTTCTTCTTGCGTAGTGCATGTGTTCAAAATAAACATATTCCCCTACCACAAACACCGAAGCTCTTTGGGGGATACAAAGCCCAAGTCTTCGTCCTGTTTTGGCAGCTCTTCTGGCTCTACGCCTTCTGGGGGACGAGGCCGGGGGGACAGGTGGGGACCGACTGGCCCGTGCCAGCTGACCTGTCAGCTTCAGACGCTTGTGTGTTTTAAATAAGAGGAGGGATCGGGAGGCGGGGGGGAGGGTCGGGCCTGCTTAGGTTATGCATGCAATGCGTGGACGTGGAAGAAACAAGTGAACGCAGAGCAGACGAGATGGAGGAGCAGGAGGGGGTGACAGAGCAGGGTGGTAGAGCTGATGGAGATGGGATGTGACACTTCTCCCCGGGATTGTGTGATTAATTGGGATCAGGTCACCTCTCGATGTCTGGACAGTAATGTTATGCAGTCTCATATGGCTATTTACATACAGTGGACTCTAGTGTTGTAACGATACCAATATTTTGATACCAGTACTAAAATTATTTTGTTACTTTTCTAAATAAAGGGGACCACAAAAAATTGCATCATTGCCTTTATTTTAACAAAAAATCTTAGAGTACATTACACATATTTTCTTATTACAGTTAGGTCCTTAAATAAAATAGTGAACTTAAAAGACATCTTGTCTTTTAGTAGTAAGTAAACAAACAAAGGCTCCTAATTAATCGGCTGATACACATATTGTGTAATTTATCATTCTATTTTTTTGTCAACATTATTAAGGACAAGTGATAGAACATTATTGATCTACTTGTTCATTAACTGTTAATACCTGCAAACTTTCTCTGTTAACATGTTATGTCTACACTTCTGTTAAGATGTAATAATCACTTATTCTTCTGTTGTTTGATATTTTACATTAGTTTTGGATGATACCACAAATTTGGGTATCTATCGGATACCAAGTAGTTACAGGATCATACATTGGTCATATTCAAAGTCTTCATGTGTCCAGGGACATATTTCCTGAGTTTATAAACATACATTTTTTAAATTTGAAAAAAGATGTTGTGATGCCAAAACATGTTGACGTAATCATAGTAGTATCGACTAGATTACAGTAGATGTCAGGTGTAGATCCACCCATGGCGTTTGTTTACATTTTGATGCCGGTGAGCTACGGTGTGTAGTGAAGCATGTTTAGCTATTCCTCGTCTTTGCAGAGATGATAATTGTCAGAAACTTACTTAATTGTTTGCCATGGAGGTGAGTATTTTTTATAAGTTAAAACGCTGCCGACGACTTACGGACGTTAGCCACTAGCTAGTCATGCCTTAAAGCACCTCTTCCTGAGGGCGTTTTAATGCTATAACTTCACCTTTATCGTTAGTTTTTAAGCCAATATGCGTCCGTTCACCCTGTCCTGCCTACACCCTGTGTCTGCATGTAAGTACTCAGTGATTGTGTGCCGCCGAACATGCTTGTCTGCTTGTAAACCGGTAATGTTTTGGGTGAGGGGGGGATGCGGGACTGGTACGTTTCAGAGACGGTATCGTACCGACATTGATTCATTAGTACCACGGTACTATACTAATATCGGTACACCGTACAAGCCTAGTGGGCTCACATGTGCACCGGGGAAAGGCGACACACATTATTTTTAGCTGCGCTTCTGGTCCAAGTTGTTGTAGCAGCAGTGGTGCTTGTTGATTTCCTTGTCCTATTCAGGTACAACTTTTTTCCTCTTACATATTTTCCTTGTGCTGGAACAAATATACGTACTTGACAAGAGCTCCGACTAAGAAAGTGGTTGTCGATGCTGAAGTTCCTGTGTTACCTTTTGCAAACTCTCTCTCAAAGCGTCATCCAAAACCCCCCTCCTCCGCTAGCCTCCCCGCTCTGTTTCAAGACAGCAACCCAGCGGAAAGGCGCAGATACTAAGGAGACACATGGCGCTGAATAATTTATGGCGCAGCAAAATACAGACAGCCACTTGAAGTCCTGAGTAAGTAAAATATATAGACAGTGGTGTCATATCAAGCCCACAATAAAGACGCAGGGAGAATGCAGTGGAGGGGAGCATTCTGTGGATTTCTTCACTTAAGTTTGTTTTGGTTCGCCTGCACTCTGCTGCCTGTTTGTTTCAAAGTTGCACTGCTCTTCCTTGTTTGTCGAGTCCTCCTGCCGCTCGCTCTGTCACAACGGGGATAGTACCCAGGTGAGCGCCGCTACACATGGAATAGAGAAGCCCGTGGCCCTTTTGATTCCCGCCTGCTACTTCCCTCAGATTAGCTATTCTCTCTATACCCCCTGACGTATTTAATGCCAGAGCAGCCAGTGAAACCGAGGGAGACACTTCCATCCCCGTTTCGGTGGCAGCGTGATGAAGGCTGGCCCAGGCCCCGTGTGTTCGCCTGGTGGGCTGCCAGGTTGCTTGCTTGTAATCTAGGTGGCTGTGACATTTAAGACCTGGCCGAGGCCGACGGGTCTCTCTCCATTACGCCTCGGCGCCGCTGACGGCGGCGGGTCACGGCGGACGCGCTGTCCTCACGCCGCCCGTCACTTTCATCCCCTCGCTCGGTTCTCAAGTGACATCTGTCATCACTTTTGGAAGCTCGGAAGCGCCGTATTCCTGCGACGGGCTCCTTTGATGGGGATTTGGCCTCAGGCGTTTGTCATACATAACTTAGGTCGGAGAACAATGGGATATCAGACTTGAGGATTTCAAAAAGAGAAAAGTCTTAAGTACACTTCAGGCGGGTAAAATCAAAATGGCTCTAACCACCGGAGCAAGTGAATCAAAGTGCAGCACGAGTGACTAGAAGAATCTTAAGTTGCTTGTATCACAGTCGTGTCACTTTGCTTCTTGTTCTTTCCTTACTGCTTGTGTCCCCTGTCTGCGGCTTAGCTGCGAGCGCAAGTCAGTGGTGGAAGTTTAAAAATGGACAACAGTACGTTCCTTGCAGCTGTTCAACCTGCAAATTAGTCAACTTCAGAAACACCATTTTCAGATCACTGCATTAAAGGAGATCTAATATGCGAAGCCAACTTTCTAACCTGATGGTACTTGCTTATGTGTTTTGTGCTGTGTGTTTGGGATCCCCACCAATCCTGAACATTTGAAATAGAACCGTCGAAGGATTGCAAAGATATGGCCTGGTGGTTAGAGTGTCCGCCCTGAGATCGGTAGGTTGGGAGTTCAAACCCCGGCCGAGTCATACCAAAGACTATAAAAAAATGGGACCCGTTGCCTTCCTGCTTGGCACTCAGCATCAAGGGTTGGAATTGGCGGTGAAATCACCATAAAATGATTCCCGGGCGCGGCACCGCTGCTGCCCACTGCTCCCCTCATTTCCCAAGGGGGTGATCAAGGGGATGGGTCAAATGCAGAGGACAAATTTCACCACACCTAGTGTGTGTGTGTGTGTGACAATCATTGCTACTTTAACTTTAAACTTTAACTGAAAATAATCTTGCCTTCTTTCATACTTCCGCCAAAATTTTCTCTTTTCTGTGATGTTTTTTGCTTTCATCAGCGGATGTCGCCATTAGTGATGTGCGATACCGATCCAATATTAATACTTAGTGTAAATACATCAAATGTGTCTGCTAATATTTAAAAATATATATATATATTTTTAGATATCAAGCAACGGTAAAAAAAATGTCAGAAAAAAAAAATCGGAACGTATTGAGAAAAATCTGACATTTTTAAACTATTAATTAATAATACAAGTCACCTACAACACAGTTTTCTTTTTAAATATATATAACACCTGTTTTTAGCTTCTTTTTTAAAATAAAACAACATGGCCCTCCCAATTTATTTTATTTTATTATATAATCTTGAATACAAAAAGGTAACAAGAACAGATAAAAAAAAAACAAGATACATAAATATAAATTAAATTCAGTATATAAAGTGTGAATCTTCTCAACAAAAGAGGAGAAATAAAACTTGAGAGGAAATTCTAATTTAAAACATTTATATGCTCGTACAACACTTAAAACCTTTAGCACATCCGTATGTGGAACTAAATTATGGAATGGATTAACCAAAGAAATCAAAGCACCGATATCAATCAATCAATTACAGTTTATTTTTAAAGCCCATAATCACAAGTGTCTCCAAGGGCTGATTCAGTTTAAGAAACTGTTCAAACAAGTGTTCACAAAGTACACAAAACAATAATTATGATAAACATCTTGAACCCTTTTTTTAAATGTTTTTTTTTTTGTGTTATTTTTTGTTTTTTATTTATGCATGTAATATTTGTTAACTTACTACGGTATATTATTTGTATATTATTTATTTATTCACTGTTCTGTTACAGAGAACAAGGAAATGTTATACAACTGCTATGGTATGAAAATGGGTAGGATTAAATAAGTTCAGCTTCTTTTGATTGATTGATTGATACTTTTATTAGTAGATTGCACTGTACAGTACATATTCCGTACAATTGACCACTAAATGGTAACACCCGAATAAGTTTTTCAACTTGTTTAAGTCGGGGTCCACGTTAATCAATTCCTACTCCTTTTTGGACGTGCTGTAATAAAACAACTGGACATATGTGGTGCATTCCATTGAATCGTATGCATTTCGAAATAAACTGAACTGAACTGACCTGAATTGCACAAACCCTTCATCACAAGATCCAATAACCATGCTTAAAAAAATCCCTGAGGGAAGCTAACAAAATAAACCTACTCCATCGAGCATGTAAAACAATTCCTGCAAAAACTATTCCATATTTTACGTAAAAGTTTTGTTTTGCAGCATCCTAATTAAAGCATCTGAACTGTTTCAGTTATAACACTCCAGTTTTGTACATGGAGAAACAGCAGATAATTAGCATAATATGACCGGAGCAGATTTTTCACCCTGTTTGCAACTGGCATTAACATTGAATGTAAAACATGACTTTCCTAACCATCTTTGATGCAAAATCATCAATTACAATATCATACAAAATCTATTTTGCAACTGTATGATTGACACTGATGATGGCAAGTCCAGAAAGACGCTCCTGTGACATGGTGGACCTTAAGTATGTTGTCCTATATTGGTCTCAGCATGGAGTTGCGGTGTCAGTATCCCTTGTCTTACAGAGCACATAGCCGGCGATTTACCCGTTTTTTGGCAGCTCGGTAATTGTTTTCATGCAGGAGCTGTTTTCGACCACCTCAGTTTTATATAGAACTCGAGGCGGAAATGTGCTGGCCCGTGGATGACCTGCACCAGAGGCGTATTTGGGAACTGAGGACTACCACACCTCCGTTTTTGAAAGACAGACTGGCAAATTGCTGCCCATACCTTGGAGAAAATGTGCCGCCTTCTAGTGTAGCAGTAGTGTAGAAAACTGGTGAGTTTTGTTTTTATATTTTTTATGTGTGCGTGCAGCTTCACATAAATTGCGCTCTGAGTGGTCGCCCACATTGCCCATAGCAAAATCTGGTCCTGATAGTCAGTAAATAAAAGTGTGTAAACAACAACAGAATAAATTAAACTATTTAAGATATGGTGTGACAAAAAAAACAAAAAAAAACTCATTGAATCTCAAGTCAAACTAAATAATGCAATTACTAAGGAGAGAAAGTCAAACACATATACAAATAGACAGAGTAGACATTGAAAGAGTAAAATAAATCAGATTTTTAAATGTAATAATATATGATAAAATGAATTGGAAATCTCATATAAAAAATTTACAACAAAGGGTGACAAGAAATACTTCTATAATGAATAAAGCACAAATTTTGTTGGAAACCAAAATCACTCCATGTTCTCTATAGTGTTACCATATTTACCGTATTTTTCGGAGTATAAGTCGCACCTGCCGAAAATGCATAATAAAGACGGAAAAAACATATATAGGTCACACTGGAGTATAAGTTGCATTTTCTGGGGAAATTTATTTGATAAAACCCAACACCAAGAATAGACATTTGAAAGGCAATTTAAAATAAATAAAGAATAGGGAACTACAGCCTGAATAAGTGTACGTTATATGACGCATAAATAACCAACTGAGAAGGTGTCTGGTATGTTAATGTAACATATTATGGTAAGAGTCATTCAAATAACTATAACATATAGAACATGCTATACATTTACTTAACAATCTGTCACTCCTAATTGCTAAATCCGATGAAATCTTATACATCTAGTCTCTTACGTGAATGAACTAGATAATATTATTTTATATTTTTTGGTAATGTGTTAATAATTTCACACTTAAGTCCCTCCTGAGTACAAGTCGCAGGGCTAACTATGAAAAAAACTGCGACTTATAGTCCAAAAAATACGGTAAGTTGGGGAAATAACTACAAAATTGCATTCACCTATTGTATTACCAAAAATATACCATATTTCATAATGCTGGACATGGAGAACATGCAAACCCTTTATTTATTAAATAAAACATTGAAATTCAATGAACTGATTCATTCGTAAACAGCTAAATATATGTAATAAGCTAATTATAACCTGCTACCCAATAATTATTCTCAACAAAAGAGGAGAAATATAACCTTGGAGAAAAATCAATATTTTTTATGCATATACAACACTTAAAACCTTTAGTATATCAGTATGTGGAATTAAATTATGGAATGGGATAAGCAATGGAAACAACGTACTAATATGAACCAGTTTAAGAGGCTGTTCAAACTTAGTGTTTACAAAGTACAAGAAAGAAGAATTTATGACAGACATCTTGAGCTTAATGAAAATAATATGATTTATCTCATTATGTAAATCATAACTGACTTAAGCATTTACCAAGAGAACTGTTGTATTAAGCATGCATTGATGTAAACTGTGTGCACATTGAGAACAGGAAGTGAACATATGTGCTCGTAATTGCTATGAAGTAGAAAAGGGGTGGGGCTAAATAAGCTTTGCTTCTTCCTCCTCCTTTTCAGACATGTTAAATATATAATGTATTATGTTGTAACTGTATACACGTTTGAAATAAACTTTAGCCAAACAAAAATATGTGATCAATTAAGTTTGTTTCTAAACACCATCTTCAGGCAACAATGTGATTCGGGACAATAAAGAGTTACATACAAACAAGATTCCTGGGCTGCAGTCACACCACAACTTTTCTATTAAGTAAGTTCAGCTGGGACTCTTAACGTTGGAATGTGGATTGAAGCCTGTGCGTGAGGAAAAAATAAAAACAACACAACTTATAGGTACACTGTGTCCGTCTGCACCCAACATTTATTTTCCTACAGCTTTTAGGGTTTCTATCCAGAAACAGCTGATTCAGGGGTATCAAACGTTTGGCCCGCGGGCCGAATCTGGCTCGCAAACAGGTTTTATCCGGCCTGCCTGATGAGTTTGCCAAGTATAAAAAATAGCTGCTTTTTAAAAAAAAAAAATTAACGAAACAAACTGCTGTTCTAAATGTGTCCACTGGATGTCACAATAGAAAATATGTTAGGCAAGCAAACAGTTTATACCGAGGCCAAGCAGGAGTTACACAGTAAAGGATGACTGTGGCTCCTCCTCCTCGACCCACATCAAACATAAAACCTGCCGTTTTATGTCTTCTGCTTCGAACACATCGTCATTTGGCACCCTTACTCCCCCAAAATGTCTGTCAAACGCGAAAAAAGTGAACTTCAAGGCCAACTGAAACCCACTACTACCGACCACGCAGTCTGATAGTTTATATATCAATGATGAAATATTAACATTGCAACACATGCCAATACGGCCTTTTTAGTTTACTAAATTACAATTTTAAATTTCCTGCGGAGTTTCTGGTTGAAAACGTCAGGGAATGATGATGCGTATGATGATGCATGCTTGTGACGTTATTTGTTGGAGGGGACATATTAGCCCAGCACCACTTAGGGCTAAAAGTCATTTCTTTTCATCGCATAATTACACAGTAATTATGACATCTGTGTTGCTGAATCTTTTGCAATTTGTTCAATTAATAATGGAGTCTATAAAGAAGAATGCTGTTGGTGGAAAACGGTGGATTGCAGCTGCATTTAGCACCAAGACACAGCCGGTGTTTCTTTGTGTGTTGTGAAGCTTTAACACAGAGCGGTCAAGCGAACATGTTTCTCTACGTCAACCAGCATGTTTTTGGATGGGAAAATTGTGATATTAAGTTGGCTCTTACCGGATACATCAGTGGATTACTGGACCTCCTCCTGCAGCAGCTGTCAAAAAAGGCAGCTGTGAGCTTGGCTCCTCCATGGCTTCCATCAAAGACACTGCCGCTCACCGCAGCCATCCGACTTTGAGGTATGACTTTACAATCTCACTAAAACACTATTAAAACAATAAGCAGATAAGAGATCTTCCAGAATTATCCTAGTAAATGTG
This sequence comes from Nerophis ophidion, assembly GCF_033978795.1. NCBI lineage: Eukaryota > Metazoa > Chordata > Actinopteri > Syngnathiformes > Syngnathidae > Nerophis > Nerophis ophidion. The sequence goes on along the minus strand of NC_084612.1, from coordinate 11,149,306 downwards.
TCTAATTACATCTGAAACGCTCACACTGCTGCCGCCCGGAGCCGTCGCTTTTTCTTTTTTTTTTCTTTTTTGTGCTTCACTCTAACATTCCTTATCCACAAATCTTTCATCCTCACTCAAATTAATGGGGAAATCGTCGCTTTCTTGGTCCGAATAGTTCTTGCTGCTTGAGGCCATGATTGTAAACAATGTTCAGATGTGAGGAGCTCCACAAGCCGTGACGTCACGCGCACATCGTCTGCTACTTCCAGTAAAGGCAAGGCTTTTTTATTAGCGACCAAAAGTTGCGAACTTTATCGTCGATGTTCTCTACTAAATCCTTTCAGCAAAAATATGGCAATATTGCAAAATGATCAAGTATGACACACAGAATGGACCTGCTATCCCCGTTTAAATAAGAACATCTCATTTCAGTAGGCCTTTAACCCTTTTGAATAGTTTTTACCTCTGATCCTTACGGTTTGTTGAGTTAGCATTGTTTCGATACGTGGACATGACAAAGGAGGTATTTGACACCTCAAAGAGTTTACATTTGTTTTTGTTCTATCCCAGAAAGACTGTGACTTAATGTTTAATCCTGGCTTTGTAGAAACACTGAGACAAAGTCTAAACTCATGGTGTTTTTGAAGCTGCACCAATTTCTTTAGAATTTTCAACAGAACTTCAAGTGTTTAGTCCAGAGGATTATTTGTGATTTGTATGTTTTCAGAATGTGCTTGTTGTATTTTTGGCCAAAGTCGAACAAAGAAGACAACCCTGGAGTTGTCTTTATTTTTAAGTTATCATGCCATGATTTTACTATTACTGCCCACTTGGGAGTAGATTTTCCTCCATGCGGCCTCTGAGCTAAAAGGACTTTGACACCCCTGGGGTAATTACATATTTTTTATCTTATTTGTTCGCCGTCTTTCTTCTCCATTGTTCTGTCCGGGTTAACCCAAAGTTCAGCCATCCCTCTTTTGTACCTCGCCGTGACTGACAGGCCTGTCTTCCAGATGGCTGCCGAATGGCTCAGCGTTGTGTCAGCTCACATTAAGCGTTGTTTGATTAATGCAACATTTAAAGGCCAACTAAGTTCTTCTGCACAAGTTTGTGTGGATCCAATTAGAGCGCCGGGCCGAAGCTAATAATGATTTTTGTTTTTTATTGTGTTCCTGCGCATATCTTCATGTAGTTGCAGCAAAAGCAATTATTAAACATTGCTGTTAAACTTGTTAATCCTCTCATTTGAACAAGTTGTACCATTGGAATCAAAGCCAACATATGGTCAACATCGGGGTGACATTGGTGCATATTGCATGAGAAACCGAACAAAGCAAAGCCAGGCACAACTCGACATGTAAAACACAGCGGCTGGAGAGTTGTGAAAGTCTGCTGCTTGTGAAAAAAAACCACACACAAAAAAAAATCATCAGTGAGGGGACCAAAGCTTGGCCGACAAAGACACAGTGCCCCTGGGCTGACAACACACCTGGTACCTTGTTAGACCACAGCAGCCCGGAGGTTATACCAGGGAACCTAACACTATCTCAACCATCACACATTCACACTGACATTATTTGCTCCCGATGTATTCGAAATACAAAATACGCAGGTGGTCATTCATTTTTTTTAATGTCTACTCCTTTGATGTTTTTTTTTATTTAATTCAGTCTAATTAAATCTGGTACAATTGACATCATACTGTGGTTAATTTGCCCATATTGATTTTATTGATTAAATTGCATTTTTTCGTTGTGTGTGTGTGAAGTTTGGTTGCCTCCTGCTCAGGAATGAGTCTTTTATCCACATTAAAAGCAGTTTCATCATTAGGAAATCACAAATACAGTAAGTGAGTGAGACTTATCCAAAGAGGTTGTGATTCTAAACCGGTTGTCATTTTCCACTGTTTTTTTTTATGTATGTATATATATTTAAATGCACGTGTGTGTGTATAAATACAATATATATACAATAGCTTAAAACAAATAAAGTGCACTTTTGTGCATGATGTCACACAAGATATTTCAATAACTGTCAAATAATAGGAAATCAAATAGTGTTCATCCTTCGCTATGTGGTAGATTACTGCGGACATTATCTCCCTCTGTTGACTATTTTTCTCATACGGTGTTGATCTGGGAATGTTTGCCTCGGCATTTTGATGTTGTGGGCGTGTGGCACCAAATGGAGATGTTGACATGCAGAGTAAGCACTCTTCATTCTCTAGCGGGTGACTTTTGAAATGATCCTACATATTAGCAGTAATGCTACTTTTTGTAGTCACGCTTGTGCCCCACACTTGACCAATTAAAGTCGTCTATTCGACATATTTCCACTTGAAGCCAAACCACCGCCAGACGATGGACCCCTTGCTGTTTTTCTTGGGAATTAATTCTTCCCTCATTAATACCAGATTGGCGCCTTCTTTCTCTAGAATTACCACTCGCACGGCTCCGCTAGCATCACAGCTAACGTTACCCATGCTGTTACGTCTCTGCTCCGCGAAAGCAGAGTGCAGTGGTCCCCAAACTACGTACCGTGGGCCAAATCCGGCCCCCCAGCGTTTGAGATCTGGCCCGCGGGAAGTCCCAAGTAAAAAAAAAAAAAATATATATATATTTTTTTTCCAATCTGTCCTTTCTAATCCATTTTCTACCGCTTGTTGCTTGATACTCTTAGAGTCTCCAAGCCGCTCAGGCAAATCACATTGTCTAAAAATGCAATTTCCAATCGATGGCGTGATATGATATATATCTTTATATATATATATATATATATATATATATATATATATATATATATATATATATATATATATATATATATATATATATATATATATAAGGGCTGGGCGATATATCGATATACTCGATAGGTTTGTCTTTGTGCGATATAGAAAATGACTATATCATAACTTTCGAGTATATGTTCTCACACAGTTGCTTTTAGCTGCTGTCATTACACTACAGCAGGGGTCCCTAAACTTTTTGACTCGGGGGCCGCATTGGGTTAAAATAATTTTCTATATCGCACAGACACAAACCTATCGATATATCGCCCAGCCCTTATATAATATATATGTTTATGTATATGTGTGTGTATATATGTCTGTGTGTATGTATATATATATATATATATATATATATATATATAAATAATATATATGTCTGTGTATGTATATATGCGTCTGTGTATATGGATTTTACTTTTACTAGTGTAGCAATAGGGTTGTTAAAGTAATGGATTATTTAGTTCTGATCATTTGTGTGGGCACCAAAGGGAGTTCTGTGTGTGTGCGCGTGTTGGCAGAGCAGATATCATACAGGACAGTTTAGCTTGCTGTTTTTGTTGTTTTGACTTGTTAATAAAAAGTGGACCGACCAGCAACTTGAGGGTTCCAGGTTCGATCCTGCTTCCGCCATTCTCGTCACTTAACTCCACTTTAGGGCTGCTAAAAACTGGGCTAGTTACTTCAATACAGCTAAAGCTAGCAAGCGTGATCACGGCATCTAAAGTCGCGAAGTTACTCTGTTTTAACTGGCGGACCCATCCCTCTAGCAGGCACAGCCTCTCCATGAGAAGGGTGCAAGATGAACACGAAGCCAAACTCACAATTTTTTAAGGTCTTGCTGTCTTCGGAGCAGAGGCGCTTTGGACCGGGGCCAGCTTAGCAGCTAGTGGTGAAACACACAGGGCAAGTGTTTTGTCAATTCATTGGGACTACAAAATGTGTTGGCAAAGGGCTAAATAATGCTATGAAATGTTAGGAAGCACACAAAGTAGAAATATATCACTTCACTTTGCTAATAAAGGAGCACAGCCAAACAGCAGCGGGAATGATTAGCAATGTGAACATTAAATGTTTCCTTTACAAACTGAAAGTTATTAAATAAAAATGTTACTGAATAAAATTGACAAAATATCGACCCAGTTATGTCCAATCCCGCTGGTTGAGATTGCCCGCCATATTCTGTGACCTGGGAGCACAATCCACCCTTCAGGTCACATCTGGTTTGGGGATTGTTCTATTCCTTCAAAAATAAAAAGGTAAAACATAGGGGTTTCTATTAGGGGTGTAACGGTACACAAACATTTCGGTTCGGTATGTACCTCGGTTCAGAGGTCATGGTTCGGTTCATTTTCGGTATAGTAAGAAAACAACAAAATATACTTTTTTGTTTATTTACGAAATTTGCAAAATCTTCCACCAGAAATATTTTTTTTAGTGGAGTATTGGATGTGAATTAATGGGAACCTTGGATAGGTCAATAATTCATAATAACATTGATTTTGATTCAATATTATAGAATGGAATAGAAAGTACCTAATTGATCCCTGGGGGAAATTCAGCACCACAGTTCGCTCACAATAGACAAAATAATAATAAATAATATAATATATATTATATATATATATATATATATATATATATATATATATATATATATATAATAAAAAAATAATATAAATATATTCTACATATACTACATATACTCTACATATGTTTATGTTTTGAGCAATGACAGTTTGAAAGAATAAAAACGAAAAAACATCTTTGTTTTATTAGTCAACATTGCAACTTTTTCTAAATTACATTTAACCTTTAAGCTTTTTTATTTCCCTTTTGTTAAGTTTTTGTTTATTTTAATAGTATTTTTAGAATGTGCCGTGGGCCTTTAAAACATTAGCTGTGGGCTGCAAATGGCCTCCGGGGCACACTTTTGACACAAAAAATAAATCTGATAAATCTATGGATAAAAAGCAGACTCATGCGCTCTCTCTGTCTCTGCCCTTCCCTCTCGTGTGCAATTTGTTTTGTTTTTAACCTTCTTAACACTGAACGTACATTGAAAATACACGCAACCATAACTCACGGGGTCGGACACTTGGAGCGTTTGGAGGGCTCCGCCCTGGCGTCCACGCGGGTAGGAGGGGGATTTGGGTCCGGTGAGGGGAGGATGTGTGGTCAGGACCTAGCCCGGTCGCTACTAGCACGCTAGCAGCGACCGGGCTAGCTCATAGACTGACCATACGTCCTCTTTTCACCGGACATGTCCTATATTTGTGGAGCTGTCAGGGTGGAGTTTCTTAAATACCTCAAATGTCCGGCATTTTGAGTATTGTTACACAACGTGCAGTACGCTACTTAACATGTCCGTGTGGAAACTCGTTCGGTACACCTCCGCACCAAACCGTAAACCCCGTACCGAAACGGTTCGATGAAATACCCGCACCGTTACACCCGTAGTTTCCTTATAACACAATCTCGGGAATAACTATCGGTATTTTATGGACCCAACGACCGCGTTATATAGAACTTTGAGTGCATTTCCATGAGTCAGACTTCCTTCATAGACCGTTTATTGTGCTGATACACCACATTAATACCACCAATCCTCATATCCAAAAGGCCTTCACCTACTCACATGTTGCTACTCGATACCGCTGTGTTGCCACCATGACTCATATGGTAAGAATCCAAGAGTGCCAAAGCCAAAATTAATTTTATATTAGAGGTTAGTCGTATGACAGACTATGTAATACCCTATCGGGTTCCCGCCTGCAGCCGATCAAATAAACACACTTAGTGGCGCGGGCTGGCTGTATGTAAATGTCATGTTGCAGAGTATTAGCTCATCAAGTGCTGCGCCGGTACACTTCAAACGCTGATGACGGCACAAGTGGCAAGCATTATTTGTTCGGCAGCGGCGCTCACAGATTCATCAGCGGTAAATAACCCGGGAGAGACGGAGGAAGAAACTGATGAAGGGACGGGAGGGCTGGTTAGCTTATTGTTTGATGATATGATTTAAGTTTTTATTAAAATAGCACAGCTGCCAGTCAGGGCCCAAGCTGATCATTGCAATGAAGCATTGAGCCTCCCTCTGGGATTTCGCAGGCTTTTTTTGGGATTGTCGCGGTCTAAAATTATAGTTTTTAATATTTATCTGATGTCGGTGCGTACACCAGGGTTTTTCTTTAAACTCCTCAGCTTCACAGATGCCATGTCAAACCTGCAGACTGTTGGGCTAAGTACGTGGACGGTGATACCAGGTGGTATCAACTGTCACAGTATAGGCCAGGTGTTATGATCCGCCGGCCGGATCATATATAGTTTTGGTTTTTGAGTCCCGTTGTGTATCTTGTTTGTTCTTAGACTCTTCCGATTCTTAGTTTGTGCACTTCCTTGTTTGTTTTTGTCACCATGGTAACTTAATTTTCACCTGCCTCGACGCACACCTGTGTTTATAAATCACGTTCTGTATTTAAGCCTGTCCTTTCCGTTCACACGTTCTTTCCTCGTAGTTTGTGTTACACACTGTTTGTGTTCACAAGTGACGACTCTGTTTCTGTATTTGGACTCGCTAGCTTCCACGCTTAGCCTTTTGTGTTTTCTAGCTCATATGCTAGCTCTTTGTTTTACCTGTTGTGCCTTGTGCAAGTTTTTTGTTTCTCCAGCTCACATGCTAGTAGCTATTTGTTTGCCTTTTTCTGCCTAGCACCAGTGTTTTTGTTCTTAGCCTGTTTTTAGTTTTAATAAAACAATACTTCTTACCTTTACGCTGTGTCCGTGCCCGATCTGCACCCTGAAAGAGCTCCACCCGCATAACGATGCCAGCTGAGCGTCACAACAAGGGTGTCAAACCAGAGTCCTGCGGGCGGGATCAGGCCCGCGAACAGGTTTTATCCGGCCCGCAGAGTGAGTTTGCTAAGTATTATAATGAGCCAGAATTTTTGAATGAAAGAAAACGCTGTTCAAAATGTGTCCACTAGATGTCGCAATTGCAATTCTTTGTATCTTTGTAGATTACGCTACACATGTAAAGAAAATAAACCACATGACTTTAGTGCACCAGCCGAGGAAAATGAGCAAACTACATAAAAAACATACTGTAATTTGATTTTAATATTATATTTTTTATCTTGATAGATTAAAAATTAAGAGTTGACTGATTAACATTAGCGCATAATTTATTCAGAAAGTATAAATAACTACAAATAAAGAGAGTACTATTAACCGCAACTTGTAAGTGTAAAAAAACAACAACCAACAACATGATTTGTAAATTTTCAGAGTGTGCTTGTTCCATTTTTAAACAAAGAAAACAGTCTGAAGTTGTCTTTATTTTTTTAAAGTTATCGTGCCGTGATTTTACCAGTCCGGCCCACTTGGGAGTGTATTTTTCTCTCGATCTAAAAGGAGTTTGACACCCCTGATTGGGAGAGTGGCCATGTCAGAAACCTGAGGGTTCCTGGTTCGATCCCCAACTTCTACCAACCTCGTCACATCCGTTGTGTCCTTTAGCACCTCACCCTTGCTCCTGATGGGTCATGGTTAGGGCCTCCCGCCATCAGTGTGTGAATGGGTGAATGTGGAAATAGTGTCAAAGCGCTTTGAGTACCTTGAAGGTAGAAAAGCGCTATACGAGTATAACCTATTGCCATTTACCATTCATGTGAGGTGCAATCCACACATTAGCATATGTCCTCTGAACCCCAATCCCCCGTCCCAAATATATCTACACAAAGGGGATGCTTTGATTGTACACATCATGCATTAATCATGTCGATGGCAACATACTAATCAGTAGTAGCAACACAACAGTGTTTGATCTTCCAATATTGCCTCATAGTGACTGATTCCTGCACTGTTGCTTCATGGCCCTCTTAGCAGTGGACACTTTTACACTGATTGTTTCATGTTTCCAGGGCCGGGCAACCCCTACCGCCTGAGTTTGCTTTTGAACCTGTGTCTTTTCTGTCCTCCGACAGAGCTTTTGTTCTGGATGAAACAGACTATGTATGGTCAGCGCCCAGATCCCGTACGAGCAAGTGTCAGTTCCGCCAAGGGCTCGTGCAGGACACATTTTGAAGATGAAGGCGGCGGCACACAAAAATCCCGCAGATCAGATGACACATACTGTAGACCCGCTTTAGCACCAACGCACACATATGAATATATCTATTTTTTTATCGCGTTTGTGTTGTTTACCAGAGTGCAGCATCCTGCAAGATCAATCTCAATTACAAGAAAGACAACGACATTAAAGTTTCATCTTACTGCAACACAGTGGCGTCTTCCTCGCGCATCAGAGCAACGCTGTTTTCTTTTTAACACCACCACAATGTTTGCTCTCTCACAAGGATTTACTTTTATTTAGAGAGAAATTTAAAGTAGGAAGGAACTTTCCAAATATACTATGCCTAGACCTGCATGTCATGTTATTCAGAGAGCTACATCCACTTTTACATTTGGTTGTATTTTACAGAGGCTCTCAACCAGAGCAACTTAAAATGAGCACACAACGGTAGGCTGACTTTTAATTTGTACGCTATCTTCAGGCAAGAGGAAAATAAGAACACTTCTGCACCCAGATAGTTGTGGTAGTCCACCACGCACAAAACAAATTATAATGGACGCAAATGTGTATATATACCAGTGGCGGGCCATGCGTTTCCCACCTAGGCCTTCAATGATGTCCTACTTAGTCTGACTTTGACAAATACCACTCAAAATACAATAATTTACCTCGCCACATGACCACGGCTTGAAAAATTCCATACAGAAACACACTACTGGGCATTGAACCACCTTAATTTGTCACTAGTGTACAAACCCCATTACCATATGAGTTGGGAAATTGTGTTAGATGTAAATATAAACGGAATACAATAATTTGCAAATCCATTTCAAACCCATTTTCAATTGAATGCACTACAATGACAAGATATTTGATGTTCAAACTCATAAACTTTTTTTTTTTTTTTTTGCAAACAATAATTAACTTAGAATTAGTAGTTGGGAAAGGGCATGTTCACCAATGTGTTACTTTACATTTTCTTTTAACAACACTCAATAAACGTTTGGGAACTGAGGAAACTAATTTTTGAAGCATTGAAAGTGGAATTCTTTACCATTCCTTCTTGATGTACAGCTTAAGTTGTTCAATAGTCCGGGGTCTTGTAGTATTTTATGCTTCATAATGTGCCACACATTTTCGATAGGAGACATGTCTGGACTGCAGGCGGGCCAGGAAAGTACCCGCACTTTTTTACTACGAAGCCACACTGTTTTAACACATGGCTTGGCATTGTTTGGCTGAAATAAGCAGGGGCATCCATGATAACGTAGCTTGGATGACAACATATGTTGCTCACCATTCAGCATTAATGGTGCCTTCACAGATGTGTAGCTTACCCATGCCTTGGGCACTAATACACCCCCATACCATCACAGATGCTGGCTTTTGAACTTTGCACCTAAAACAATCCGAATGGTTATTTTCCTCTTTGTTCTGGAGGACACCACATCCACAGTTTCCAAACATAATTTGAAAAGTGGACTCGTCAGACCACAGAACACTTTTCCACTTTGCATCAGTCCATCTTAGGTGAGCTCGGGCCCAGCGAAGCCGGCGGCATTCCTGTGTGTTGTTGATAAATGGCTTTCGCTTTGCAGGGTAGAGTTTTAACTTGCACTTAAAGATGTAGCGACCAACTGTAGTTACTGACAGTGGTTTTATGAAGTGTTCCTGAGCCTATGTGGTGATATCCTTTACACACTAATGTCAGTTTTTGATGCAGTACTGCTTGAGGGCTCAAAGGTCCGTAATATTATCGCTTACGTGCAGTGATTTCTCCAGATTCTCTGAACCTTTTGATGATTTTACGGACCGTAGATGGTAAAATCCCTAAATTCCTTGCAATAGCTTTTTGAGAAATGTTGTTCTAAAACTGTTTGACAATTTGCTTACAAATTGGTGACCCTCACCCCGTCCTTGTTTGTGCATTACTTAGCATTTCATGGAAGCTGATTTTATACCCAATCATGGCACCTACCTGTTCCCTATTAGCCTACACACCTGTGGGATGTTCCAAGTAAGTGTTTTATGAGCATTCCTCAACTTTATCAGTATTCATTGCCACCTTTCCCAACTTCTTTGTCACATGTTGCTGGCATCAAATTCTAAAGTTAATAATTATTTGCAAAAAAATTAAAAATGTTTATCAGTTTTAACATCAAATATGAATATGGGTTGAAAATAATTTGCAAATCATTGTATTCCGTTAATATTTACATCCAACACAATTTTCCAACTCATATGGAAACAGGGTTTGTACAAAACGGGATATTTTTTGGCGCATTTAAAAATCAATAAACCCAAATCGGACGTGGTACTGTCGAAAGTAAAATAATTGTAAATAACATATTCAATGTGAAAAAATATATTTGAACTCACAATTTTTAACGGCTATATCATGCCGTATAAGCCATTGATACCGCTTGTAGTTGGTTGATTTGAGTTGAAGTGGCAGACAAACCATTTCACCGCCAGGACATCTTAACTCGTTTTCAGGGTTTCTCTTTAAATATCCTTCTTTCAAATGCCCTTGCAAATATAAATCCGCCTCCTAATCAACGTTTTGCTCTGCCTCTTTGTTGGTTAGAAAATTAAGTACCGCTGATTTCTCTGCTTTTTTCGGGTATGGCTACGGTGCCACTTTCTGCTTTTGTAAATCACAACTTGTGATTGGATACTTGGGAGTGACAGTTGAGTATCCAATCAGTCACTTTCAACGTAAGGCTACTTAAATGGTTTCTATCACCAACTCGTGCAAATCTTACAAGACGTCCCATGTTGTGACTTTTAAATTATTGAATAGCTTTCAACCGTGTTTTGCTTATGCTTCTTTGTGATGTAGCTCGGGATGTACGCAAAATTAATTATACACTGTGGTAAAATTCCCAACTGTTTTATTACCGTTTCAAATTAGAAATGTCATAAAACTATGATGGATTACCACACTTTGATAAACCCAAGGTCCGGTGATGCTTTTCATTTGATGGAGAAGCATCTGGCACACTAATCGCTAGCTTTCCCTGTTACAAACGTCGTACCCTGATCTAAACATATATGAACCCATTGCTGTCTGTGCGATTAAGTTTTCACATTGAACCTACTTAGAGTGATACATGTGAAGAGCCATACACGGACGTGTTTACAACAGGAAGTCATTCTCCATGACGTCACATAAACTGGATTTGCCAACATCATTAAACACTTAAAACATTTACAAGTTAAGACAGAAGATGATAAACAATTAAAAACTCTTAACAATAAAATGATGGCTATTTTAAAAGAAAACAAACTTGGCTGACTATTTCAATAGGTGAATAAGTAATTAAAAAAAAATGTTTAACCACAATACTGTGATAATAATTGTACAAATTTTAGTGTGAAATATTGATATTGTTACATCCCTTCATGTTGTCATTTGTATAGTCCCCATTGCGGCAAACAGAAAAAAAAATGTTTGGGCCAGAGATAGGAGCAGACCCAACCCTCTGCCGCCCACTAACTCTCGGCCAGTGTCCAGTCTGCATGGATGAGCAAGAATGCGTCGATACATGCTCATTCAGCCAAGACAACTTCGCAAAGTCTTAAAGTCTTAATTTAGTATTAATCTGCCTTGGTCTTTTTCTGAAATCCATCCATCCATCCATTTTCTACCGCTTATTCCCTTTCGGGGTCACGGGGGGCGCTGGCGCCTATCTCAGCTACAATCAGGCGGAAGGCGGGGTACACCCTGGACAAGTCGCCACCTCATCGCAGGGCCAACACAGATAGACAACATTCACACTCACATTCACACACTAGGGCCAATTTTTTTTTTTTGTTGCCAATCAACCTATCCCCAGGTGCATGTCGCATTACAGTAGCTTTATTTTGGTCTTGCTCCTCAAAGTCTCGGTCTTGACTATCTCACATTGGTCCAATCTTGGTCTTGAGTCTTCAGCCTTTTGGTCAAACGTTGCTTTGATCTTGGTCTTAAAAGGATCATATTAATATTTTTTTTTTTCTACATTTAAAACACTTCCTTGTGGTCTACATGAAATGTAATGGTGGTTTTTCGGTCAGAATGTTGTATAGCTTGTTTCACAGTCTTCAAGCCCCCCTCTTCAGGATGCTTCATTTTGTGGGCGGTCTTATTTACACGGCTCCACTTCGACTGCGTTTATTCCCCGTAAGCCATGTTGTAGTTTTTAGTCTATTTGGCAAGGCAAATTTGGGACAGAACACAATTTGTACACAAGGCAATTCAATATGCTTAACAGAAAATTGTAAGTAGGCACAAACATACAAATGTATAATCATCCATCCATCCATTTTCTACCGCTTATTCCCTTTTGTATAATCATAATTCCCATAAAATTAAATCAGTCAAAAAGTGTATTTTAAATACTTTTAGTTGTAATATGCACAATTACATACAAGTACTTTTTAGCCTGGATTTGAGCATCGCCAAGGTTGATGCCTTTCTCACATCTGCTGGAAGACCAGTCCACATTTGAGGAACATATTACTGAAACACATTCTCACCATGTTTGTTCCTGACTCTAAGCATGACCAAACTTTGTACTATACCATACGTTTGTATCAGAAATGGCAACAGCGGAGGAATCATGTGCATGTACGAGCCAGTTTGCCCCACAACAACATGGGAAAAAAACGAACTTATTGACTAAGGGTCGGACTACAAAGCTGGACTCGCGCAAAGCTCTTTGGCTAAATATCTGCTACATATGGAGATATCTGCTAACGTCACAAATGGTAAAAATGTCTCAAATTTGACAAATTCCAAATGGCTCGTTTGGAGGAAGTATGAAGGAAGTCAAGATTGTTTTATAAATCTCTGCAATCCCTCCATTGTTTGATTACACATTTTCAGGACTTATGCACATCCCAAGTGCACAAAAGCAGGTACCGGTAGGTATAACACATTGGTTTTGCATAATATGTCCGACGGTTGTACGGTATACCTCTAGTAGTATAGAACCGTAATACTAATGAATCATATTTGGTACTCTACCGCCTCTAAAAACCCGCCACACCTATCCACACCCCCCGTCAGCGTCTTTTTGTGTCATTGCTGGTTCACCAGCAGACAGCAGCGCACAATTGCGAAGTACTTCCAAGCAGACAGTGTGTAGACAGAAAAGGGAGTACGAAAACCCATCCCATCCATCCATTTTCTACCGCTTATTCCCTTTCGGGGTCGCGGGGGGCGCTGGCGCCTATCTCAGCTACAATCGGGCGGAAGGCGGGGTACACCCTGGACAAGTTGCCACCTCATCGCAGGGCCAACACAGATAGACAGACAACATTCACACTCACATTCACACACTAGGGTCAATTTAGTGTTGCCAATCAACCTATCCCCAGGTGCATGTCTTTGGAGGTGGGAGGAAGCCGGAGTACCCGGAGGGAACCCACGCATTCACGGGGAGAACATGCAAACTCCACACAGAAAGATCCCGAGCCTGGATTTGAACCCAGGACTGCAGGACCTTCGTATTGTGAGGCAGACGCACTAACCCCTCTGCCACCGTGAAGCCCCGTGAGTACGAACACATTTTGTCTTAAAAACTAACGATACAGATGAAGTTATAACATTGAAAGGCCCTTTATGAGCTGGCGGGTAAAGTCCATCCGCAGTCTGCAGTGTTTTAGCTACTTCTACTGGTTGATTGATTGATACTTTTATTAGTAGATTGCACAGTTCAGTACATATTCCGTACAATTGACCACTAAATGGTAACACCCGAATAAGTTTTTCAACTTGTTTAAGTCGGGGTCCACGTTAATCAATTCATGGTATGTAAATCCCTAAATCACTAATCCTTGTCTCCATGGCGACAAATAAAGTAAGTTTCTTACAAGTATCATCCCTGCAGGACGAGGAATAGCTAAACATGCTTCACTACACACCGTAGCTCACCGGCGTCAAAATGTAAACTAAAGCCATTGGTGGATTCACACCTAACATCCACAGTAATGATACCAAGTACAGGAGCTTATCTAGTTGATATTACTATGATTACATCGATATTTTATGGCATAATATTTTTTGTTTTTGTTTTTTATTTATATTATATTTATAAACTCAAGAAATGTGTTCCTAGACGCATGAGGACTTTGAATTTGGCCAATGTATGGTCCTGTAACTACTTGGTATTGGATTGATACCCAAGTTTGTGGTATCATCCAAAACTAATGTAAAACATCCAAACTACAGAAGAATAAATTATTATTACATTTTAACAGAAATGTAGATAGAACATGTTAAATCAGAAAATAACCTGATATTAACATGAAATGAACAAGTAGATTAATAATAACCTGATATTAACATGAAATGAACAAGTAGATTAATAATACTCGGGCTTCACGGTGGCAGAGGGGTTAGTGCGTCTGCCTCACAATACGAAGTTCCTGCAGTCCTGGGTTCAAATCCAGGCTCGGGATCTTTCTGTGTGGAGTTTGCATGTTCTCCCCGTGAATGCGTGGGTTCCCTCCGGGTACTCCGGCTTCCTCCCACTTCCAAAGACATGCACCTGGGGATAGGTTGATTGGCAACACTAAATTGGCCCTAGTGTGTGAATGTGAGTGTGAATGTTGTCTGTCTATCTGTGTTGGCCCTGCGATGAGTGGCGACTTGTACCCCACCTTCCGCCCGATTGTAGCTGAGATAGGCGACAGCGCCCCCCCGCGACCCCAAAAGGGAATAAGCGGTAGAAAATGGATGGATGGATGGATTAATAATACTCTTTTTACAGCTTGTATCTCATAATTTTGACAAAATATTAGAATGATAAATGACACAATATGTTACTTCATACATCAGCAGCTAATTTAGGAGCCTTTGTTTTCTTACATATGAAAGACAAGTTGTCGTGTTTGTTCACTATTTTATTAAAGGACAAACTTGCAATAAGAAACATATGTTTAATGTACCCCAAGATTTTTTGTTAAAATAAAGCTACTAATAACAATTTTTGCGTTCCCTATATATAAAAAAAAATATCAAAGTACCAAAATACATTTTGGTAACTGTACCAAAATATTGGTATCGTGACAACTTTAATAGGTAACTCAATCTCGACTCTCCAAAGTGTTGGTCTTTACATGGTATCAGCTTGCACTTGACCACAGTATGCCTCATTTGGCCTGAATCTACTTTGGTCTTTTTCTTGACTTTCTAATTAGTCTATATTAGGGGTGTAACGGTACGTGTATTTGTATTGAACCGTTTCGGTACGGGGGTTTCGGTTTGGTTCGGAGGTGTACCGAACGAGTAAACATGCTAGCAGCGACCGGACTAGGACAACATGTAAAAGCCAGGCTTGGAAGACCCTCATGCCTCGTTAAGATCTCCCGTTTGGGAACACTTTGGCTGCGCGATACAACAATGGGGGACGGAAGTTTTGCCGATATTGTTCAGCAGCTGCTTCTGACAACACGTCAAACATGTCTTGCACCTTTCCTGCTTACGGCTCTCAAACCATGGTCGAGCAGCGCAGGGGAGACACTCTTCCAGGGCTGGTGTATTCTCGGGGGCAACACCCTTCACTCTACCCGGCAGTGGGTCTCCACAGCTCCGGACTACAGGGTAAATGAAGAGTCCAGCGATTAGTTGCAAATCGTGGCTTTATTGAGGTCTAAGCTCCCTCACCTCGCTCGCCCACACACTCAGTGACCTCACATGCTGTCACATATTAAAGGGCCACACACACATACGCTACTCTCATAACACATGCTAGCCCATTTGAAGCGTCACCACCGCATTCAAGCAGCCTCTCCTCGGCGAGTCAGGCAGGGCTAAAGCAATAACAAATGTTTTTACAGCAGCAGATTTAAGTCCATATTACATTAAAAAGTAAATTTTGACCCACTTATATGGTGGAAGAAAAATGAGCCCATGTATCCTCTTACTGCCAAGTTAGCCAGGTTAATACAAGTCTCAATCAATCAATCAATCAAAAAAAGCACTTTATATGTAGAAAGGTTTTGTTAAAAAACCATTCAGAGCCTTACCTTATTTAGTTTTTATTTTATACATGTTGACCACATTAACCCTGGCAATGGACCCTGTGTGTATATGTATGTCATGCCATTGTTTACAAATTTGGTAAAAAAATAAACCCCAAATTAATATTTTGTTGTTTTCTTGCTGTACTGAAAATGAACTGAACCGTGACCTCTAAACCGAGGTACATACCGAACCAACATTTTTGTGTACCGTTACACCCCTAGTCTATATTGTGCTTAAATTTGCATGCTATGCTTGTGGTATATTTGACTTAGAATCGTCCGAAACTTTGGTTGACCCAAAAATCTGCTTTCTAAAAGATAAAATCAGCCTTTGCTTGTTTTTCCTTGTTTTTTTTAGCGTTGCCAGAATCCTCATTGCGCTTGTTCTTTTGGTTCGTTATCAAAAGCACAATACCAGCGGCCTTTTGTGTTTCGTGTGTTGAAAATGAAGCTGCGGAAATGAGGGCAGCGATATGCTCTGTAGACTCCACGACTTTATTAGAAATTTCAGCGCGCATCCAAATACGGAGGCCTCTGAAATGTTGAGTGATGAAGTGAGCTTTGACTGATGTTTCCTGAAAGTGGCAACACGTGTCCCTCTTACCCGACTGCTGCCGTCTTCTCGTCTACAGATGTTGTCGCTTGATGTATTCGTCGTATGGCGTGCCGCCACTTAATAAAATATCACACGGGTTTTGACAGGGGGAGGGGGAGGCCTTAATTGAGTCCCTTGTCAGTTTTATCAAAATGTGTGTTATCAGCGTTTGAAACTTTTTCTCCTTAAGAATGTGGGAGCGACCGAAAGAGGACGGGAGGTGGCGTTAAATAAAAGAAAGAAGTAAAAAAATAAGAGCAATCTTGAGAGATTGCAGTGCTTCGAAAGAGCCTTCAGAGTGCATCTTGTCATTGGATTCATAATTCAGCGTCACAATTTTAATTCCCCTCTGTTGTGATCAAAGGCCGGTGGAAGAAGCACGGCCGTGGCTGGTCATTAGCGGGATAAGTGCATGTGAGATGAGCCGCCTCATCGCAATGCCCGGACATCATGATGGAAGACGGGGGAAATACGCTAAGGAGTGGAAGTATGCACAAAGTTGCTGGTACTTTTAAGCTTGTTGTAGTGTTGTCACGATACCAATATTTTGGGACCGGTACTGAAATTATTTTGTTACTTTTCTAAATAAAGGGGACCATAACAAAATTGCTTTAGTGGCTTTATTTAAAAAAAACACTTAGTGTACATTAAACATATGTTTCTTATTGCAGTTAAGTCCTTAAATAAAAGAGTGAACATACTAGACCAGTGGTTCTCAACCTTTTTTCAGTGATGCACTCCCTGTGAACATTTTTTTTAATTCAAGTATGTGTATTAGAGCCCAAGGCGTGGGTAACTTACACATCTGCGAAGGCACCATTAATAAACCTGCTCAGTGGCCTAGTGGTTAGTGTGTCCGCCCTGAGATCGGTAGGTCGCGAGTTCAAACCCCGGCGGAGTCATACCAAAGACTATAAAAACGGGACCCATTACCTCCCTGCTAAGCACTCAGCATCAAGGGTTAGAATTGGGGGTTAAAATCACCAAAAATGAGTCCGGGGCGCGGCCACTGCTGCTGCTCAGTGCTCCCCTCACCTCTCAGGAGGATAACCAAGGGTGATTGGTCAAATGCGGAGAATAATTTCAACACACCTATTGTGGGTGTGACAATCTTTGTTACATTGTTACCATTGGGGCAGTACAGCTCGGTTGGTAGAGCGGCCGTGCCAGCAACTTGAGGGTTGCAGGTTTGATCCCCGCTTCCGCCATCCTAGTCTCTGCCGTTGTGTCCTTGGGCAAGACACTTTACCCACCTGCTCCCAGTGCCACCCTCACTTGTTTAAATGTAACTTAGATATTGGGTTTCACTATGTAAAGCGCTTTGAGTCATTTGAGAAAAGCACTATATAAATATAATTCACTTCACTTCAAGTACCATCAAGTATCAGAGCAAAGCATTTTTGGTTGAAAAAAAGAGATAAAGAAGTAAAATACAGCATTATGTCACCAGTTTCTGATTTATTAAAGTGTATAACAGTGCAAAATATTGCTCATTTGTAGTGGTCTTTCTTGAACTATTTGGAAAAAAAAGATATAAAAATAACTAAAAACTTGTTGAAAAATAAACAAGTGATTGAATTATAAATAAAGATTTCTACACATATAAGTAGTCATCAACTTAAAGTGCCCTCTTTGGGGATTGTAATAGAGATCCATCCAGGTTCATGAAGTTAATTCTAAACATTTCTTCACAAAAAAAAAAAATCTTTAACATCAATATTTATGGAACATGTCCACAAAAAATCTAGCTGTCAACACTGAATATTCCATTGTTGCATTTCTTTTCACAGTTTATGAACTTACATTCATATTTTGTTGAAGTATTATTCAATAAATATATTTATAAAGGATTTTTGAAATGTTGCTCATTTTAGAATATTTTTGAAAAATCCCACGTACCCCTTGGCATACGTTCAAGTACCCCCAGGGGTACACGTACCCCCATTTGAGAACCACTGTACTAGACAACTTGTCTTTTATTAGTAAATAAACAAACAAAGGCTCCTAATTAGTCTGCTGACATATTTTATCATTTATCATTCTATTTTTTTGTCAACATTATTAAGGACAAGTGGGAGAAAATTAATTACTAATATACTTGTTCATTTACTGTTAATATCAGCTTACTTTCTCTTTTAACATGTTCTGTCTACTTTTATGTTAAAATGTAATAATCACTTATTCTTCTGTTGTTTGATACTTTACATTAGTTTTGGATGACACCACAAATTTGGGTATCAATCTGATACCAAGTCGTTACAGGATCATTCATTGGTCCTACTCAAAGTCCTAAACAAGATATAAACAAAATATTGACATTATCATAGTAGTATCGGCTAGATAAGTGCCTACTTGTGGATGACAGTGGATGTTAGGTGTAGATCCACCCATGGGGTTTGTTTACATTTTGATACCAGTGAGCTACGGTGTGCAGTGAAGCATGTTTAGCTATTCCTCGTCCTGCAGGGATGATACTTATAAGAAACTGACTTTATTTGTTGCCATTGAGGGGAGGATTAGTGATTTAGAAGTAGCTAAAACACTGCCGACGGCGGATGGACGTTAGCCGCTAGCTAGCTAGCCATGTCTTAAAGCACCTCTTCCTGAGGACGTTTCAGTGTTATAACGTCACCTTTATCGTTAGTTTTTAAGCCAAAGTGTGTCCATTCTCCCTTTTCTGTCTACACGCTGTGTCTGCTTGTAGGTGTACTCTGTGATTGTGCGCTGCCGAACATGTTCGTCTTCTCGTATACCAGCAATGTCACGACGTGACTTCGACGCAGGCGCGGCGTGGGGGGGGTGGGACCGGTACTTTTCAGAGGCGGTATCGTACCGAAAATGATTATAAATTATATCATGGTACTATACTAATACCGGTATACCGTACAATCCTAGCTTGTTGTTTACAAACTGGCTTTTTTGACACCATTTTCCTTTTTCCTCAAAGGCCATAACAAATCCCCCCCTTGCCTGACAATCAGACAGAGAAACACACGATCTGCTGCTGTGAAGCTACAGACACACTCTGCAGATAAATAATGAATCGGTTTTGGTTTTTGTGTGAAGTCTTGATTTACTAACATTCTCTTGTGTGGTTATAGCATAAGTGTCCTCTTCTCTCAAAGCATGCATTGCTGGAGTTTAGTTACCGCAGACGAGAAGGTTATGTTTTCTGCAGCTTTTTTGTGCAGCAGTCTTTAACAAGTTTCACAAAACTTTGGAGAAGGGATTGGACTCGATTTTGCTCTTTATCTGTTGGTACAATTCACCAAAAATTGAATTTTAGCGTATTGGATGTGGTAGCTCAACATAGATTCCCCGTCCTTCTTTAGACCGCTAATTACCATAAACCATAAATGGGGATATGGCCTAAAATGCATATTACGATACATCTTGTGAAATATTATTTCACTGGACTCTTATTAATCTCCAATTAGGTTCATTAGGTCCTCAAATAATTATGCTTTTTTTTATTTTTTTTATTCTTACAGCCCTGGGGCGTCAAACTCATTTTAACTCAAGGGCTGCATGGAAGAAAATCTATTCCCCAAGTGGGCCATAATGGTAAAATCATCAGAATCAGAAATACTTTATTAATCCCCTGGCGTGATAACTTAAAAATAAAGACAACTCCAGGTTGTTCTTTGTTTTACTTCGGACAAAAATAGAACTAGCACATTATGAAAAGGTACAAATCACAAATAATCCTCTGGACAAAAAACGTCAAGTTTGTTTACAGTTCTGAGGAAATTGGTGCAGTTTCAGAAACACAATGATCTTAGAACCTGTATCTTAGTGTATCTACAAAGCCAGGATTAAACATTTTGTCACAGTCTTTCTGGGATTGAACAAAAGACACAACATGTAAACTCTTCTAAGTATCAAATACCTCCTTTGTCATGTCCACGTGTCAATCCTGTGCTAACTCAACAAACCGTAAAAAACGGAGGTAAAAACTATTCAAAAGGGATAAGTTCACTTTTTTCGTGTTTGACAGAGACATTTTCGGGCAACGAGGGTCCGAAATGACGATGTGTTTGAAGCAGAACACATAAAACGGCAGGTTTTAAGTTTCATGTGGGTCGAGGAGGAGGAACCACAGTCCCCCTTTACTGTGTACCTCTTGCTTGGCCCCGTTTGCTTGCCTGACAGAATTGCTATTGTGACATCCATTGGACACATTTAGAACAACAATTTCTTTTGTTAAAAACAAAAAAGCAGCTAATTTTAATACTTGGTAAACACATCATGCGGGCCGGGTAAAACCTGTTCACGAGCCTTATCCGGCCCCTGGGCCGTAGGTTTGACACCCCGTGTTATAGCCAGACTTATGTGTTTACGTGACAACCTCTGAGGAAGGCAACAGTTTTATCCAAAACTGTCAGGTAGAGAAATAAACACACAGGTCTGGCTGTGAGATTTCAAAAGTGCATAGTTTTATTATTTTCTCTGCTATCTTCCAGGTTATAGCTAGTTACTTTCAGCCGGAACGTCCTTTTTTTTCTACATTTAAAACACTTCCTTGTCACCAACATAACATGTAGTGGTGGTTCTTTGGTTAAAAAGACACTTTCTGACCGTCTCTTCAGGATTCGCCGTTTGTGGGCCGGTTTGATTTACATGGCTCCACTTTACTGCGTCTTGTTCCCGCCATTTTTCATAGTGAGTCTACTGACAGATTCACTTCGAATGATATAATACTTTGTGTAAGAAATGGAATTACCGGAGGATGCATGTGCATGTATGAGCCAGTCAGCCCCACAACAAGAGGATAATGAAAGAGAAGGAGCTCACTGACTACAGCGTCAGATTACAATGGAGCTTCTGCGAAGCATTTTGGGTAAATTAATACCAAATATGGATAATCCGCTGATGTCAAACTGTTGAAAAAAATTACCACATGGGCATATACACCCTTGCTCCCAATGCCACTCACACTGGTTTATAAATGAATATGAATGTCTGGTGGTGGTCAAAGGGGCCACAGATGCAAACTGTCAGCCACAGTTCTGTCTGCCTACCCCAGAGCAGCTGCGGCTACAAATGTAGCTTACCACCAGCACATTGGAAATGTGGAGTGAATTAATGATGGGTTCTCGTTATATAAATCTAATACATTATTATTATTTTACTTAAAAGAAAATTATACAATTATACCCGAACATATCATAAAGTCAAATACTAATAAGGCAACAAGAGAAGTATTCCACACTTCCCTTTTTTTAAAGTAAATGTGTAGAGCAGATATGAGCATCCACAACAATATGATTTGCCTGAAAGGCTGGACAAGAGAGATTAAAAAAGAAAAGAATATATACATTCATAGTTGGGGTTTCTGTGGTTTATCCGTTATACAGTGCTCAATACCAGGGTTGAGCGGAATATATGTTAGGTCGGGGAAAAAAAACACAGGCTATTTCATCCCTACAAGCCTGTTTCACAGGTTTCCCTGCTCTTCAGGGAATTTTTTCAAATATATATATATATATATATATATATATATATATATATATATATATATATATATATATATATATATATATATATATATATATATTTATGTTTGTAGATGTGTTTATATATGTACACATGTGTATATATAAATATATATATTTATGTTTATATATTTATGTGTTTATATAAATATATATATATACATGTATATATGTATATATTTATGTGTATATATATATATTTGTTTATCTATGTATGTGTTTATCCATCCATCCATTTTCTACCGCTTATTCCCTTTCGGGGTTGCGGGGGGCGCTGGCGCCTATCTCAGCTACAATATGTGTTTATATAAATATATATATGTATCCATGTATATATGTATATATTTGTATATATATATATATATATATATGTATATATTTTTTTAATAAATTTTTATTTATTTTTAATAAATTAAGAAACATGATGAATTTGAAAATCTTTTTTCTGACACCCCTATTATTTAATGCCAAAGTTGTTCTTTGATTGCAATGAGAAACATATGTTTAATGTATGGTACGATTAATAAAAAAATAAAGCCAATTATGAGATTTGTTTAGTTTTAAAAATGTATCTAAGCATCAATACATTTTGGTACCGGTACTAAAATATTGGTATCGGGACAAGCATGCTCATATTTTGTACCTAAATGATTAATACGAAGTCCTCCTCGTAGTTTAGGGAAATACATGCCAGTTAGTTTGTTTATGACAGTTTTGACTGAATCAACAGCAACAGAAAGTCAAATGTAAAAACAAAACATGGATGCTCGTGGAAGTGATCTCTTGTGACATACACTGATGCCATGCATAGCGGTGGTTTGTTGTCCAAAGTTGAGTGCGACATTTTAACAAGTAATGTTACAACAAACCCATATAGTTTCTCCACATTTTTCTTTCATTCTGTTTGCTTTCAATCACTCTGCTTTAGCCCTCCATCCCTACACCCATGGCCTGTTGGGGGATTTTTTTAAAAACTTTTTTTTAAGACAGAGGCTTCCTGAACTATTTTGGTATCAAAGCTTTGAGGCAGCGAAAGGCATGCTCTCTGAAGTTGACATGTAAGGGGAGGAGGGCCCTCTACTAGCTAGCCCAGCCAGGAGTGATCTCTACGGGGGATACACGCCTCAACCGCTCCCCTTCAAGCACCAAACTCTCCCCAGGCATTGGGGAAAGCTTACGTTTCCCATGTTTCGGTTCTTAGACACACCGTGGACGCGCTAAGGTTGAACTGCAGGGGTTGCATTTACTAATTAGGAGCGTTAATGCAATTATGTTTATCTGGAACTAATTGAAGCAAGTAAGAAATAATGCAACACTGTTCTCCAAACAGTCAGATGTTTTTACTATAAAAATCTACTGAGAATCCAAACTAACACAAGCCTGGAGGAGAAGACTGTTGTCCAGGTGACCAGACTGAGGGAGTCCATCCTGCAAAGGATCTGGTTGTGAATCTCTTTGACCTGGCTATCCCCCCCTTCAACCCTCACCCCCTACTTCCAACAGTCTGCTCCCCGATTCATCTGCTGCCAACTGCTTCAAGTTATTCATCTGGAAGAAATATGCATTCATCATTGTATTTTTAATCACACCAAATAGATAGACAAAGGGAATGCCTTCGGGAGAGGGGAAAGCAATCTGCAATTCCCTAAGCTCACATGTATTGTATTCCTGCCCCGCGTTGGCAAACATTCACCAAATTAACTCTGAATGAATTTATTTTCTAATGTCTGTAAAATATTCCACCATGGAGAATAGAGATGTGTGTGTGTGCACATAAAAAGTTTAGGTGTGTTTGTATTGTTGATTTTGAGCAGTGATGTTGTAGACCAGGGGTAGGGAAACTATGGCTCGCGAGCCAGATGTGGCTCTTCTGATGACTGCATCTGGCTCTCGGATACATCTGAGCTGACATTGCTTGACACGATAAGTAATGAATAAATCCACTTGTAATCACAGTGTTAAAAATAACGTTCGAAATATAAAACATTCTCATGCTTTTTTATGTTCAAGAAGTTGCGTTAATGGTAAGAAGTAATTTATTTATTATTGGTTAGTGTGGGGCTTGCCCTCCTGGGGTTTTTTCAGACCACCAAGCACCGACATGAGAGCCTGTTTCAGGGTTACAATATTGTTTTATTGTTCAATAAGTCTCTCAGTTGCTTTCCAGCAATTGTCTTTTTCTATTTCGTTCTCGCTCGCGCTCTGGCTCTAGCCCCAACCCCGTCTCTCCTCCTGGCTGCTGCCTATAACATAGCGACTGGTGATTAGATAACAATGCCCAGGTGGGCCGTCTACGCACCTGTCGCTGATTTCGAGGCCGGTCCTGGCACACCCCGCTTCGCTGCAGGCCTGCAGGCCACGCCCCTCCTCAGTTAGCTTCAGAATAAGAATGTTATTACAAAGAATAAGAGACCTAGACTCTAGAAATTTTGGTATTACTTAAAAATGCACGCATTTAGTTGTGTTCTGTGTTAATAAAAAAAAATATATGGGTCTTACGGAAATACATTTTAAAATATTTGGCTTCTTGGCTCTCCCAGCCAAAAAAGGTTCCCGACCCCTGTTGTAGACCTTTGCCTTTTACGTTGATATGTGCATCTATCCATCCATTTTCTACCGTTTGTCCCTTTTGGGGTAGCGGGGGGTGCTGGAGCCTATCTCAGGTGCATTCGGGCGGAAGGCAGGGTACACCCTGGACAAGTCGCCACCTTATCACAGGGCCAACACAGATAGACAGACATTCACACACTAGGGCCTTATTTAATGATTAACCTCTATATTTGTAATCTAATGTTACATCATTTACATATTACCATGAAGGTTTATCGACATAATCTCCTCAATACCCTAAATACATTTTATGTATGACACATTATTACTATTATGTCCTGATGTAGCTTTCTCCCTATCATTACACCAAATCACCCCAATTTTCCACTTGTGCAAATAACCTCCCTTCAGGTGAAAAATAGAGAGATTGTGCCACGAGATGGCTGTAATTACCTTTACCTTGACCAATGCTGCCATGTGTCACATGTCTTGACCACAACCCTTAGAGCAGATGTGGCATCAGTGGTGCTCCATGCAGCAACGTGTCAATCTTTCAACTATCACCCCCAAAATTAAAAATTTTGGAAAAAAAAAACATTATAAAAACACAAAATAAAGAACTTATACACCCAAATTAAACTTTAAAATGTGACAAACTTATTAAAGAACAACACTGTTGAAATATATATATATATATATATATATATATATATATATATATATATATATATACATATATATATATATATATATATATAATGATAATGGATTAGATTTATATCGCGCTTTTGTATTGTTAGATACTCAAAGCGCTCACAGAGAAGTGGGAACCCATCATATATATATATATATATATATATATATATATATATATATATATATATATATATATATATATATATATATATATATATGTATATGTGTGTGTATATATATATATATATATATATATATATATATATATGTATATGTGTGTGTATATATATATGTGTGTGTGTGTATATATATATATATATATATATATATATATATATACACACATATATATATATAGAGAGAGATACATACATACATACAAAGACGATCAAAGTAAATGATATTAAATGAGCTCAAATATACCTACAAATGAGACATAATGACGCAATATGTACCTAAAGCTAGCAAAAATAGCATGTTAGCATTTATTAGTCTCCAGTCATTCATGCACTGGCCAAATATCAATCAATCAATCAAAGTTTATTTATATATCCCTAAATCACGAGTGTCTCAAAGGGCTGCACAAGCCACAGAGATTTTTAGAATGCAAAGTGCGGCCAAACATTCCTTTCTCCTTCATGCTGAAACATTTGCAACATCTAAAAGAAGCAGTTTCATTGAGACGCGCTCAAATGACACACCTCCAAACAACAACATGAAATACCGACTTGTCTATTCGATGAAAAAAAAAAAAAATCAAAAGAGTAAATAAGTTATAGATCTTACGTCTTATGTCTAATTAGCACTCCAACAAGTCACTAACATCAACAAAGCGCTTCTAAGTGCATTCACACACAGTATAAAACTTATGGTGGACAAAATGAGACAAAGAAGAAGTGGAACATTTTACATGTAAACAAACTGTTGTGTCACATTCCTCATTATGGTGAGTTCAAGAACTGCCAAAATTAGTAGGACAAAACGATGTTCAGTGAGGCACACACACAAACTTACAAACCCCGTTACATATGAGTTGGGAAATTGTATTAGATGTAAATATAAACAGAATACAATGATTTGCAAATAATTTTTAGCCCATATTCAGTTGAATATGCTACAAAGACAACATATTTGATATTCAAACTGAAACATTTTTTTTGTTTGCAAATATTCATTAACTCTAGAATTTGATGCCAGCAACGCATGACAAAATAGTTGGGAAAGGTGGTAATACATACTGATAAAGTTGAGGATAGCTCATCAAACACCTATTTGGAATATTCCACAGATGTGCAGGCTAATTGGGAACAAGTGGGTGTCATGATTGGGTATAAAAACAGCTTCCCAAAAAATGCTCAGTCTTTCACAAGAAAGGATGGGCCGAGGGTCACCAATATGTAAGCACACCTTTGTCCACAACTGCGTGAGAAAATAGTCAAACAGTTAAAGAAAAACGTTTCTCAAAGTACAATTGCAAGAAATTCAAGGATTTCAACATCTACGGTCTATAATATCATCAAAAGGTTCAGAGAATCTGGAGAAATCACTCCATTTAAGCGGCATGGCCGGAAACCAACATTGAATGACCGTCACCTTCGATCCCTCAGACGGCACTGGATCAAAAACTGACATCAATATCTAAAGGATATCACCACATGGGCTCAGGAACACTTCAGAAAACCACTGTCACTAAATACAGTTTGTCGCTACATCTGTAAGTGCAAGTTAAAGCTCTATATGCAAAGCGAAAGCCATTCATCAACAACATCCAGAAACGCCGCCGGCTTCTCTGGGCTCGAGATCGTCGAAAATGGACTGATGCAAAGTTCAAAAGCCAGCATCTGTGATGGTATGGGCGTGCATTAGTGCCCAATGCATGGGTAACTTACACATCTGTGAAGGCATCATTATTGCTGAAAGGTACATACAGGTATTGGAACAACATATGCTGCCATCAAAGCGCCGTCTTTTTCATGGACGGCGCTTATTTCCGCAAGACAATGCCAAGCCACATTCAGCACGTGTTACAACAGCGTGGCTTCGTAAAAAAAAAGAGTGCGGGTACTTTCCTGGTCCGCCTGCAGTCCAGACCTGTCTCCCATTGAAAATGTGTGCTGCATTATGAAGCGTAAAATACGACAGCAGAGACCCGGACTTTTGAACGACTGAAGCTCTACATAAAACAACAATGGGAAAGAATTTCACTTTCAAAGCTTCAACAATTAGTTTTTCTCAGTTCCCAAACGTTTATTGAGTGTTGTTAAAAGAAAAGGTGTTGTAACACAGTGGCGAACATGCCCTTTCCCAACTACTTTGGCACGTGTTGCAGCCATGAAATTCTAAGTTAATTATTATTAGAAAAAAAAAGTTTGAGTTTGAACATCAAATATCTTGTCTTTGTAGTGCATTCAATTGAATTTGGGTTGAAAAGTATTTGCAAATCATTGTATTCTGTGTATATTTACATCCAACACAATTTCCCAACTCATGGAAACAGAGTTTGTATACAAACAGTGGGCTTTCTAACAATTGGGAAGTATTGTCTTCAAACAAAAAACTTACTAAAAACGAAAAAAATATATTTTTCCCCCATCTTTTTCTATTTTCAATATTTTAAAAAAAATTCTCCAGGGAGCCACAAGGGCGGCACTCAAGAGCAACATATCGGGTTGCTGACCCCCGCCCGAGCCAAACAAGAATATTGTTTTGCATGGGAGCTGTTTGGCCTGGCCAACCAGAAAATAAACAAGCTCCTGTCCTTTTATTTCTTCCTTCCATTGTATTCATTAATACATTAATTTATCAGCCCGTCTTGGTTTGAGTTAATTGAGTCCCATCGCAGCCATCTAAGTAGGACACGTACACATCTGACAAATGGATTGCTATCCGGCATTCCTGTCCTTTGGGCTATGCCTTGGCCCCGTACCCCCTGTACCCACCCTGCTTTGTTATAGCGCTTCACTGTGTCTCTCTCTGTGCGAGGAGAGATCTGATGCCTCTTTCATCTACTTTGAGCTATCTGTTGATTATCTCTGCACATTGCGGCCCTAGTCTGTGTTCGCTGGCACAGATTGGAAGGTGGGGGTCGCTCCGGGAAGATAGGAAGAGACGGGGGGATTCCTTTTACTCTATCACAGACAAACTCCCCCGGTATTGTCCTTACACACACACACACACACACACATACATGCATACACACACACACACACACACACACCGCAAACAGATGTGGGCTCACAGGAAAGGGAGGGTCCTCCATAGCTTAATGCCATTACATTAAATTTTAAATAATATTATGCAAATCAGAAATGACAGGAGATTATCTCTTTGGGACCTTGGAAGGGATTCGTCAGTTCTTATTCCAATACGCCCTGGAAAATAGCCCAGGCATCCTGAGTGGAGAAAATATGGCAGGGCGTGACGGAGCCTGCCACTGTTTGAAAGAGGAGACTGAGAAACGGGACCCGAGCGTTGGCTATTAAATCAATTTAGCCCAGAAGTCAATGAAGAGGAATCCCTCCAGTGAAGGCACCTTCCAGGACAAGCTCAGAGGTCCTGAGAGGGAGATAGAGGAGGAGGAGGAGGAGGAGGAAGCCACTGCTTGATGCCAAGAAGGTGAAAGGGAGGCGGAGATGGTCATGTAGACCTAGACCAGGGGTGTCAACTTATGAATTGTTAATGTTGTTGATGCCTTGACTTGACAATCTTAAAAAGGCACTATTGACGAGAGCGGGAAAGAAAGCAATATGAGCAGTGATGGGTGCAAGACTTTTTTTTAAATCAGATAAAATACACTTTAGAACAGGGGTGTCATACGTTCGGCCTGAACAGGTTTTATCCGGCCCGCGTGATGAGTTTGCCAAGTATTAAAATGAGGTGCATTTTTTTTTTTTTTTTATGAAAGAAACTGCTGTTCTAAATGTGTCCACTTGATGTCACAATAGCAATTCTGTTAGGACGAGCGAATGGTCCACACTGTAAAGGGTGACAGTGGCTCCTCCTCAACCCAAATTAAACTTAAAACCTGCCGTTTTATGTCTTCTGCTTTTAACACATCGTTATTTGGCACCCTTAGTCCCCCATAATGTCTCCGTCCAACACGAGAAAACTTGAATCTTTTGAATGGTTTTTACTTCCGATTCCTATGGTTTGTTGATTTAGCACTGGATTGATACGTGGACATGAGAAAGGAGTTATTTGATACCTAAAAGAGTTTATATATTGTGTTTTTTTGTTCAATCCGGGAAAGACTGTGACTTAAAGTTTATTTTTGGCTTTGTGGATACACCGAGACAGAGTCTAAGCTCATTGTGTTTTTTTAAACTGCACCAATTTCCTCAGAATGTTCAACAAACATGAAGTGTTTTGTCCAGAGGATTATTTGTGATTTGTACTTTTTCAGAATGTGCTTGTTCTATTTTTTAGCCAAAGGTGAATAAAGAAAACAACCTTGGATTCTTCTTTATTTTTAAGTTATCATGCCATGATATTGCCATTCCGGCCTATTTGGGAATAGATTTTCCTCCATGCGATCCCTGAGCTAAAATGAGTTCGAAACCCCTGAACTAGACACTCTTTGTCTGACAGGAGAAATCTGTTTCAGGTTCACACAGAGCATGTGCATGTGTAGAGTAGGGCTACCACTAGTTAAAGGGGAACATTATCACAATTTCAAAAGGGTTAAAAACAATAAAAATCAGTTCCCAGTGGCTTGTTGTATTTTTTGAAGTTTTTTTCAAAATTTTAACGGTCTCGGAATATCCCTAAATAAAGCTTTAAAGTGCCTTATTTTCGCTATCTTCGAAACTACTATCCATTTCCCTGTGACGTCATACAGGCCTGCCAATACAAACAACATGGCGGTTACCACAGCAAGATATAGCGACATTAGCTCGGATTCAGACTCGGATTTCAGCGGCTTAAGCGATTCAACAGATTACGCATGTATTGAAACAGATGGTCGGAGTATGGAGGCAGATAGCGAAAACGAAATTGAAGAAGAAATTGAAGCTATTGACGCTATTCGGCCATAGCGTGGGTGTACTTAATGAAGTTGCCCATAGCATGGCTGCCTTATTAACATCGCCGGTAAAATGTGCGGACCAAACGATCAGGACTTTCGCCTCTTGTGACATTGGAGCAACTTAAATCCGTCGATTGGTAAGTGTTTGTTTCGCATTAAATGTGGGTATCTAGTTTCAAATGTACAAACAGCTAGCGTAAATAGCATGTTAGCATCGATTAGCTGGCAGTCATGCCGTGACCAAATATGTCTGATTAGCACATAAGTCAACAACATCAACAAAACTCACCTTTGTGATGTATTTGTCTTAATCGTTGCAAATGCATCTGCAGGTTATCCATACATCGCCGGTCAAATGTGAAGACTCTTTGGTACATTCAATGGGGGTCTGGCGGCAGATTTCTTGCCAGTGGTGCAACTTGAATCCCTCCCTGTTAGTGTTGTTACATCCTCCGACAACACACCGACGAGGCATGATGTCTCCAAGGTTCCAGAAAATAGTCAAAAAAATGGAAAATACCAAAGCTGACACCCGGTGTTTGTAATGTGAGAATGAATATGGCGGGTGTGTTACCTCGGTGACGTCACGTTCTGACGTCATCGCTAAAAGACCGATAAACAGAAAGGCGTTTAACTTGCCAAAATTCACCCATTTAGAGTTCGGAAATCGGTTAAAAAAATACATGGTCTTTTTTCTGCAACATCAAGGTATATATTGACGCTTGCATAGGTTTGGTGATAATGTTCCCCTTTAACCATTTGGGCTTTCTAGCTAATAGGAAGCATTTGCACCAATGGCCACTTTAGGAAATAAGGCCAATCAAACTGTGTTCACTAGTGGTTGGAATTGCTGGCTAACTGGTCATATTTTGGCAACAGTAGTTATACCATACGATAATGTGATAAAAAAATGTATTTTCAATCAATACATTTCAAGAAATCTCCATTATCAATCTGTATGCACAGAATGAAAAACTCTATTAAGCATACTCCAAATAAAGACATTAAATATTTACATACAATAATACACATTTTACTCATCACATTCCCATAATTGCAGTATTTTTTTATTGATCTCTAAAAAATATATATATAGTGTTGGCGCTAGGAATTTTTAAAAATGGGGTCCCACTTTTTTGTAAGCAATGTGAAAACAAATGATAAATGTATGCATTATCCTGTTATATCTCACATTCTATATTGTGTTTCGGAAAAAAGGTTGTCATAAACGTTACTTAATTCATTAAAAACATAATACAAAATAAAACTAATGTTTTATTTTGTATAATGTCTTCAGTTATAAACATTTATTCACTTTCTTTTTTCCATCATGGATATAAACTTTACCGCTGCTGGTAGTTTGTTTCTAGATTTGTATTTAATAAGTTGTAGGTGTATTTTTTTCAGTATAAAAGTGTACATTTATTTTTGCTTGGATCATGAAATGATGATAATGGTGTGCCAGGGTATTCATACATTATTTATTTAACCCTTCAATCTCTAGAGTCTACATCAGCTTCAGATCTATCCGTCTAAGGTTGGTTTTTTTAAATGTTGTTTTTTTGTTAGTTTCCAGCTCTTTATTGTCAAAGAAAACTGTTAGGAATCGGTCACATTTTGGATTTCAGAACTGCAGCCTTCACATGACATTCAGCATTTTTAATAATAGAGAAGTTAGACTGGCGGATATTTAAGGTGGTCTAAAATGTCATAACAAACGCAAACGCCACTAGACAATAGTGTAATATTCGTAATATAAAGTTAAAGTACCAATGATTGTCACACACACTAAGTGTGGCAAAATTATTCTCGGCATTTGACCCATCACCCTTGATGGGGAGTAGTGAGCAGCAGTGGTGTCCGCGCCCGAGAATCATTTTTGGTGATTTAACCCCCAATTCCAACCCGTGATGCTAAGTGTCAAGCAGGGAGGAAATGGCCATCATTTTTATAGTCTTTGATATGATATGTGTGTCTGTGGGCATTTTAGAGTTGTGTGTGACATGTACAAGCTAGGGTGTCTGTGTGGCGAGTGTCTAAACCTGAGTTGTGGCAACTCTAGCATATGTGTGTTTTGACTCCGTGTCCTGAGTTTGTTACCGCTTTTTAAGAAACCGTCTGAGAGAATATTTCCAACTGTATTTCCTTCTCTGCTGCCAGGCATTACAATATCATAACTTTCAGCTACAGCATGATTGCAAAAGCCACAACACAACTTTACACCACAAAAGACACTGCCGAGAAAAAGGAAATGACAGCTCATGCACGTTACTGTGAAGCACCGACTCCCGGAACACAAGGAAATGTCATTTCATAAGACAGAAGTAAATACAAAAATAGGGTGAAGGAGGTAATGGAAATTAGGAAGCAAGGGGGAAACACCATCAACAGGGATGAGGGGGCATACTGGGAGGCTGACCTTCATTGGCGATACCAGGGCAGAGGACAGATACTGTATACCAGGGTCAGGGAACTTTATTAATCGGGTAATTCTACTGTTGAAATGTTGGTTACTGTACTTTCCTTGAAAATTGCTTGAATGTTTGAGATGTGCGCAGAACATGTTTTCTCTTGTTAATTCAACCTAAAGTGTCGGTTGCACTTTACTCAAATAAGATGTCGAAGTAAAACATTGGCCATTGATTGTTTACTTGCCTGTTTGTATCCATTTTTAATTTATACAAAACTCCCTTACAATAAATATAACAAACTTCACCTATATTTTACAGAATGCTGGATTTATCTCACTGTCATAATGATTTGTTTTGCTTAGAAGTTACTGAATGAATGTCAACTCACTGTATCATTTCGAATCGTTCTAAAAAAAATGTTGTCCCTGAATCATATTGGCAACCACAAATATTGTATCAAATTGCAACAGTCGTGGTCAAAAGTTTAGATGCACTCGTAAAGAACATAACGTCACATAATGACCACAGAACTTTCCTCCAGAAGGTCTTATCTTTGTCCACGTGATGTTGGATGAAACAAAAATTGAGCTGGTCGGCCACAATACCCAGCAATATGTTTAGAGTAGAAAAGGTGAGGCCCTTAATCGCACGAACACCAACCCTACCGTCAAGCATGGTGGTGGTAGTATTATGCTCTGGGCCTGTTTTGCTGCCAATGGAACTGGTGTTTTCCAGAGAGTAAATTGGACTTTGACAAAGGAGGATTACCTCCAAATTCTTCAGGACAACCTAAAATCATCAGCCCGGAGGTTGGGTCTTGGGTGGAGTTGGGTGTTCCAACAGCACAATGACCCCAAACACACATCAAAAAAGGTAAAGGAATGGCTAAATCAGGCTAGCTTTGAGGTTTTAGAATGGCCTTCCCAAAGTCCTGACATGTGGACAATGTTGAAGAAACAAGTCCATCTCAGAAAATCAACACATTTAGCTGAACTGCACCAATTTTGTCAAGAGGAGTGGTCAAAAATTCAACCAGAAGTTTGTGGATGGCTACCAAATGTGCCTTATTGCATTTAAACTTGCCAAGCGACACGTAACCAAATATTAACATTGTTCTATCTATACTTTTGACCGAGCAGATTTGGTCACATTGTCAGTAGACCCATAACAAATTCATAAAAGAACCAAACTTCATGATTTTTTTTTTGTCTGTGCTCCAATCCATCTATCACAAAAAAATAAGAGTTCTAGAAATTATTGGAAACTCAAAACAGCCATGACATTGTGTTCTTTACAAGTGTGTGTAAACTTTTGACCACAACTGTATATCTAATTGCCTTAGGTTGGTTTTAGTGTGTTTAATAAACACATGTCACATCAAAGTGGGGACCATTCATCCTTTGATTTTTGTAATTTCTCTTCAGTTCTGTTTGTGGCTCTTGACAGGAAAAAAAAAAGTTTGGCCACCTTCCTTAACGCTTCATGTTTAATATTTTATTCACCACCCTATGACTTTTATCCACCTTTCTCCATCCGCCGCACACTCAGACAGCTAAACTCAATATCGTGTTAGGGACCACAGCCTTCCATTACGGAGCAAGTAATGTCTGCCTCCAGCGCTTTGGGCCAACAATTAAAGACACAGGGGCTCTGGAAGGGGGAGGAAGGGGACATTGCAGCGATTCCATCAAATATTGATTAACCTAATTGAGGTTTTTAGGTACCGGCGAAGCTTCCTGTAGATCTTGTTTTTATGGCGAAAATACAGGAATGACACGAGGAGTGTCGTCTTTCGTGATAGAAAGTATGTCAACTGGTTGTTATTGTGACACACTTTTTTTTAATTATATTATAGTATAAGGACAAATGTATGCAGAACATTTGGAATTGTGATTTCATGGTTATTTTCTACCTCGGCTTTTTGAATATTCAGTCTCAAAACAGAAATAGCATCCCTGCTCTCTTTTTGGTTGATATATCACCCCATATATCTCGATGTGAGATCATGCAGGATTGGGTTTCCATCGGGTTGTTTTGTGTCTTGAAATTTAAAACTGCTTTCAGTCTCTCAGTCTCGGTCCTTCGGGAGATCATTCTTACAATGGCTGCTTTAATTTGTTGGGAAACAAGTTGAGAATATTGATTTGGAAGACAATAAAAATATTTTATGTGAAAAGCTGTAGCCTTCAATTAAGTGTGCTTTTTATGAGAAGGTGTTTTCATTCAGGGCACGGCGTTGACTTGAAATGATACATTTAAAAAGCTGTGTTTTACTTCAATCAGACTGTGGAAATATACACACAGACGTTAAGTGTCTCCTTAAGGGCTCTGCTGTTGGCACTCGTAGCGCTACAGCGCCAGACAGATGGGGCGGTATTTATCTCAGAAAGAGAATTGTGTTCTAATGCTCTGAGAAGGAGTGGGCAGGGGGCGGCACTTGCTGCTTTCACTTGTGAAGATGACACATGACCTGGAATTTGTCTTGGTTGATGTTTGTGGTCCTGCTTCACCACATCGTTGCTTAAACTGTCTGGTAAAGCTGGATCAGTGCATGAAACCAAAACGCAACCTTTGCGCCTTTGCTCAATCCTTAGGGAGGATGTTCTGACTTTTTTCCCCCCCTTAATCTACCAGACTGAAAAGAGTACCGGGAGTTTATTGGAGAATTTCATTTGTTCCCTATTTGACCAAACCACAGCCGTCCATCGAGAATATTCATAACCCAGGCTCAGAGTTGGTCCCAAAAAAAGGCGCCTTCTAGTCACGTGGCAGGCAGTGGTGGGCCAGCAAGGCCTTCTCTGCTGGCCTAACATAACCAGAAATCATGATCATAATTAAAGATCCAATTATTTTTTTATTTACTTTCTCTAAATATCTAAAAGTATTCATATTCTCTTCATGTCATTATGTTCGTTCCAGTGCTGTGTTTTTTAGTTTTAGTTCGTATCCAATCAGAATTCAGCGAGCTTATGTTGCCATGCTGTACAGATCTGCCAGAGGCCTTCAGAATCAACAATGCGGGCGTCTGTGCACTGTAACCGAACGGGGACAAACATTTGACAGACAGTTGCGATAGCCAATCAGATCGAGTTGTTGTCAGTAAGGCCTTCTAGATCAGGGATGCCCATTACGTCGATCTCGAGCTACCAGTCGACCGCGGGGGGTGTGTCAGTCGATCGCCAGCCAGGCTTTTAAAAAAATAGACCTAAAAATTAGCGATCATCAATCTTCACCAAGCGGTCACTTGATTGACATTCACAGCACCCGAAGGTCTTGTGAGATGACGCTGGCTGCTGCGAGATCATTATCAAGAAAAAAATGACCTGGTGCACGCCAGCTTTCCGAGACTCTTTATTTTGTTAGCACACGCAGCATGAAGCAGGGCTTTTATTGTGAAGATAGGAAATGTGCCGTCGGTCTTTAGGCTTTTGACGGCAGGTATGGCGCGAGAGTCTGTTGAAATAAAAAGTGTTTCTCGCCTTCCTCTCGGTCATTGTTTTTCATAATAACGATCTCGCAGCATCCAATTCTGAAATTAAAGTACATGCTGTCCTGCTTCTAAGATGTGGCATAGCTAACTAGTGCTGTCAAAACATACATTTTCAAAAATCACATCTTCACACTTTTGATCCAAAACCATAATCACAATTAATCACAGTAAATTACATGCTTACATAATTTAAACTAATAAAGACTCCAACATTTTGGAACAAGTGCAATTTTATCGTCGGAAATTTCAAAATAATTTATGTTCTATGTTTTACTTAATTGCAAGCTATTTATTTGACCAAAAGGGGCTAACAGTATTAACTAAAGTCCAGTTGGGCTGTGTTATGAAGTGAAGTTTGCCACAGAGTACACTAGTTTGAGTCATCTTTGCGCAGGCAAAACAGCAACACGTTCCACCTTTTAGGTAGACATCCCTGGTTAAGGTAAAGTAGTTAAGTAGTCAAAATAAAGTGCTTGATTAATCTGCGTTTGTACATGATTTAAGTGATATTTTTTGTGATTAATCATAAATGTAACTTTAGTAGCCCTACTGTTAAAGGGTAACTGTGCTTTTTTGATTGTCTATTTTTCGCCATACTTATACATGACCGTAACATGTTGTTTTTTTATGCATTGTAACTCGTAAATAAACAATATGAGCTTAATTGGAGCCAAAGAAAGTCGCTCTATACAAATATAAAAACATTCATAAGCCGCCATCATTATTTTATATACATGCTGTGAATGTATAATGAAGTAACAGGCACATTTATTATAATAACATGCACTATTTTTGTGTTTTGCTGATTTTAAGCATACAGTGCTGTATTAATTTCTGGCGCATTACAATTTACCATGAATTGAATAACGTGGACTCAGACTTAAACAAGTAAAAAAAAAAATATTCGGGTGTTACCATTTAGTGATCAATTGTACGGAATATGTACTGAACTGTGCAATCTACTAATAAAAGTTTCAATCAATCAATCAATCAATCAATCAATGTTCTCTTTTCCCTTCAACAACAACACTAAGGATCATGCAGCAGTATAGCTTCAAACATAATCAAACAACCACTAAAAGGTGTACTCTCACTGGGTTGCAGACTGATAGGATGTTTAAATTTTCCCGTATGGATGAAGAATTAATCAAAATCCTCAAACGGTAAAAAAAAAAGTTCTGCAAACAAACATTATTTTTTTAGTGTCCTTCTCGCCATCTTCAGGTTTAGGTTGACCAACTTGTCGGTTTTTGGCCAGATCCTTCTACAAAAACCAAAACCAGTGAAGTTGACACATTGTGTAAATCGTTAATAAAAACAGAATACAATGATTAGCAAATCCATTTCAACTTATAATCAATTGAATAGACAGTAAAGATCAGATATTTTATGTTCGAACTAAGAAACTTAATTTTTTTGCAAACAATCATTAACTTCGAATTTAATGGCAGCCTCAAATTGCAAAACAGTTGGCACAGAGGCATTTTTACCACTTGGCACAGAGGCATTTTTACCACTGTGTAACATGGCTTTTCCTTTTAACAACACTCAGTAAACGTTTGGGAACTGAGGAGACCAATTTTTTAGGCTTTTCAGGTGGAATTCTTTCCCATTCTTGCTTGATGTTCAGCTTAAGTTGTTCAACAGTCCGGGGTCTCCTTTGTGGTATTTTAGGCTTCATATTGTGCCACACATTTTCAATGGGAGACAGGTCTGGACTGCACTCTTTTACTATGAAGCCACGCTTTTGTAACACCTGGCTTGGCATTGTCTCACTGAAAAAAGCAGGAGCTTCCATGATAACGTTGATTGGATAGTTGCTCCAAAACCTGTATGTACCTTTCAGCATTAATGGTGCCTTCACACATGTGTAAGTTACCCATTCCTTAGGCACTAATAAACCCCATACCATCACAGATGCTGGCTTTTGAACTTTGTGCCTATAACAATCCGGGTGGTTCTTTTCCTCTTTGTTCCGGAGGACACGACGTCCACAGTTTCAGAAAACGATTTGAAAAGTGGACTTGTCAGACCACAGAACACTTTTACACTTTGCATCAGTCCATCTTAGATGAGCACAGGCTTAGCGAAGCCGGCGGCGTTTCTGGGTGTTGTTGATAAGTGGCTTTCGCTTTGCGTAGTAGAGTTTAACTCACACTTACAGATGTAGCAACGAACTGTAGTTACTGACAGTGTTTTTCTAAAGTGTTGGTTTTCAGCCTTGCTGCTTACGTGCAGTGATTTCTCCAGATTCTCTGAACCTTTTGATGATATTACGCACTGTAGATGGTGAAACCCCTAAATTCCTTCCAATAGCTGGTTGAGAAATGTTGTTCTGACCCTCGCCCCATCCGTGTGTGAATGACTTAGCATTGCATGGAAGCTGCTTTTATACCCAACCATGGCACCCACCTGTTCCCAATTAGCCTGTTCACCTGTGGGATGTTCCAAATAAGTGTTTGATGAGCATTCCTGCACTTTTTCAGTCTCTCCTAATCCGAGTCCAGGGTTCTCGCCCGGGAAAGGGTGGAGTGCCATCTCCGGGTTGGGTAGGAGATCTTGCCCAAAGTGGAGGAGTTCAAGTACCTCAGTGTCTTGCTCACGAGTGAGGGAAGAGTGGATTGTGAGATCAACAGGGGGGTCGGTTTGGTGTCTTCAGTATTGCAGATGCTGTATCGATCCGTTGTAGTGAAGAAAGAGCTGAGCGGGAAGGCAAAGCCCTCAATTTACCGGTCAATCTACATTCCCATCCTCACCTATGGTCATGAGCTTTGGGTTATGACCAAAAGGACAAGATCACGGGTACAAGTGGCCGAAATTAGTTTCCTCCACCGGCTGTTAGGCTTCTCCCTTAGAGATAGGGTGAGAAGCTCTGTCATCCGGGAGGATCTCAAAGTACAGCCGCTGCTCCTCCACATCGAGAGGAGCCAAATGAGATGGTTCCGGCATCTGGTCAGGATGCCACCAGAATGCTGACCGATAGGAGGCCACAGGAAAGACCCAGGACACGTTGGCAAGACTATGTCTTCTGGCTGGCCTGAGAACGCCTCGGAATCCCTCGGGAGGAGCTGGACAAAGTGGCTGGGGAGAGGGAAGTCTGGGCTGCTCTGCTTAGGCGACTCGACTTCGGTTAAGCGGAAGAAGTTGAATAGATGGACGGACTTGGTTATTATTCAGGTCAGGAGATGTACTGTAAATGGAGTATTGTCGGTTTTCGAATGTTGTTTTTAGAGGGCTTTAGAGGCACAACTCCTGTTTTACTGCATTGTTAGCCACCTCATACTTTCTGTATTTTAAAACTTAAAACGCATAAAACAGAAATACATATTTGATTCTGTCTTACTTAGGGATTGTGAATTATAGGCAAAAGGAGAATTTCCCCTCCAACGTCACACATTAAAAATCAGAATAAAACTGTACCACCTCGTGGTATTTTAAAGGTAAGTACACACCTACTTGGGGCTTCACGGTGGCAGAGGGGTTAGTGCGTCTGCCTCACAATACGAAGGTCCTGAGTAGTCTGTTCAATCCCAGGCTCGGGATCTTTCTGTGTGGAGTTTGCATGTTCTCCCCGTGAATGCGTGGGTTCCCTCTGGGTACTCCAGCTTCCTCCCACTTCCAAAGACATGCACCTGGGGATAGGTTGATTGGCAACACTAAATTGGCCCTAGTGTGTGAATGTGAGTGTGAATGTTGTCTGTCTATCTGTGTTGGCCCTGCGATGAGGTGGTGACTTGTCCAGGGTGTACGCCGCCTTCCGCCCGATTGTAGCTGAGATAGGCACCAGCGCCCCCAGCGACCCCAAAGGGAATAAGCGGCAGAAAATGGATGGATGGATACATACCTACTTGAGGTATTTATTACTGTGAATCAACACAGTGATTAATGGAGAGCGAGGGCCGACTATTTGGGGAAATGTGCTATTTTCAACTCACAATAAACCTCTACTGATTCGATTTGTGAGTGAATGACTGGCCTGTCCCCGTGGTAAGGCTTATCCCACCACCCGCCCTTTTGAATGCTAAGGCCTATTTGGGGCGCTCATCTGGCGCTTAGGCCTAGACAGAATTGGGTATCAACACGGGGACTGAGTGGAGCTAGCACTTGTAACACACCATCCCAGAGGCTTTGGAAGTCATCCCGCTAATACAGACATGACTAAAGCTCCATATCATCCCCCACAGAATGACACGGCACGGCTCCAAGTCTTAACCCTCACAAAGAGCTTAAATATCTTAATGTGTAATACATAAAGGGAGGTCTTTCCGTGTTTGCAATGTATTCCTCTTATGATACAACATGTGCGGCTTGTTCATCAGCAGTGAGAAGTTAATGCTCGGGACTTGATGCAAAAACGACAAAGCTTCCAGTAATGCTCGAAACTTGTAAGCCCGCGTTTTCTTTCTTTTTTCCCCTTTTTTTGTGTCAACCACAACCCGGAGTGTTGTGCTGTGTCTGCCCGTAGTTTGTGTTCAGGGGGGTTAGAAGCTCCCCTAGTGGCATCTCTGGAGAATTACCTTGGAGAGTACTGCTCAGCTCAGCAGCAAACATGCTCTAATGGCACAAAAAATAGCACACTTTTTTTGTTTTCTTATCAGCAGTCTATTTGTGTTTGCTTACACGTATTGCAAATATATATATATATATTAGAGGGGAAAAGCTTTGTGTGCAGTAAGCACAAATACTGTGTTGGTATTTAGTGTCGGCAATTCCAGTACAATGTTCTCATCATGCACTGCTAAGTAAAGTACAAGCGTTAAGGGAGACATATGTATACACAAATTTTAACATTGATTTTCATGCTTCTCTTTTCCCACTACAGTTCGAGCTCCAGTAGTGTTTTTTTAATCGCAACAGTAATAAACCCTCAAAATTTTCAGTGTTGTTAAAATTCACGTAATTAAAAAAAATAAGAAAGAAGAGGTTTAAGGGTCAAAGGGTAAACTTTCACCAACGCAAAACCTCTTAATGTGCAGGCAAAGTTTGAAATCACATTTTTAAAATTTTACAGTCTCAAGTATAAAAATACATAACATAAAATGAGGGATGAAGATTGCTGCTTGTTCCTGGGATGGGAGTCGCATTGTTATAAGTTGTCCCTTTTAATAATGACAGTATGTTACATTGGTGGTAAATATAGGGGTTTTACTGGGCGTTGTAAAACACTGAAAAAAATATATATTTCAAAAAATATTTGTTTTAAATATTTTCGGGTGATCATTTTATATTCTAAGGTTAATTTGTATTTATTGGTAATATTACCGTATGTTTCAGACCATAGGGCACACCAGTTTATAAGGCGCACTGCCGATGAATGGTCTATTTTCAATCTTTTTTCAAACGTAGGGTGCATTAAAGCAGTCCTTTTTTATTATTTTTTTCTAAATGGAAAACATGTAATGGTCAAAATGTTCCATAGGTTACGTTTTACAGATCATCTTTAAGCCGCTTTCTGACAGTCGCTTTCAGAAGCGCTGTTTTGTGGGTGGTCTTATGTGGCTCACCTTCGGCAGCGTCTTCTCCCCGTCATCTTTGTTGTAGCGGTGTAGCGTGCAAGGACAGGAGTGGAAGAAGTGTCAAAAGATAAAGCTAACTGTTTTAATGACATCCAGACGGCGTGGCGAAGTTAATAGAGTGGCTGTGCCAGCAATCTGAGGGTTACTGGTTCAATCCCCACCTTCTACCATCCTACTCACGTCCGTTGTGTCCTTGGGCAAGACACTTTACTCTTGCTCCTGATGGGTCCTGGTGAGCGCCTTGCATGGCAGCTCTCGCCAACAGTGTGTGAATGTGTGTGTGAATGGGTGAATGTGGAAGTAGTGTAGCGCTTTGGGCTCCTTTAAAAAGGGGTAGAAAAGCGCTATACAAGTACAACCGATTTTCCATTTTTTTCCCATTTCCATTTACTTAAATCAATAACGGAGCAGCATCTCCTCATCCGCTGGAAATATGACCAGTGAAAAACCGTCCGACCGGAACCCTCTAATAACTATGGCATATATAACTAAGAACTTTGCACTACTTTATATTAGAAATGGCAACAGCGGAGGATGAATGTCCTATAACAAGAACATAGAGAAAAAGGAGAAGGTTATCGACTACGTTGTCGACATAACCTACAAAGGCGGATGCACACAATTTTTTAGGATTTACGCAGATCACAAATACACATTTGCAGGTACCAGAAGGTAAGAAAAGTTTCTTTTGCACTATAATGCGAAACAAAACGCCAGATAATGTCTTACCTCATACACGCACCATAATAATACTCGTGTGTTGAAGCACAGTACAATCCATCAAGCGGTGCGGCTTCATAGCTTACCAAAGTTGCACTATAACCTTTTGATAGATTTTTGAGTGTTGTGTGTAATGTTCTGTATTTTCAGTGGAACATAGAAAATGTTGGTGTTGTTTACTTCAGTCATATTGCCATCATATTGCAGTGTAGACGTATCTCTTATGTTTGACTGCAATTTACCGGTCACACTTATCATCACACCATGTACCAAATAAAATAGTTTTGAAGTGGGTAAGTAAAACCAGAATTAAAGCGTACGTTAGGCGCACCGGGTTATGGGGCCCACTCTCACGTTTTAAGAGATAAAAGATTTTAAGTGTGCCTTATCCAATGGTACTATTGTTTTTGACTACCGGTATTTTTTTTTTTTTCATTTGTTAATGTATTTTATATATTTTATTATCTAAATATATTTTTTACGTTTAATGTTTTTTTTTTTACAATTTAAATTTTGACAATACCACTTAAGATATGTTTTAATTGCTGATGCAGGCTTATTGATTTTTTAATGCGCCAGAAAATAACCCATTTTGTACACTGTTGAGGTGGTTCAATGCTTAGTAAATCTGTTTCTGTGTAGTGTTTCTCCAGCAATGGTAATGTGGTGACATCAATGATGGTATTTTGACATGTAATCATTGAAGGCCTAGGTGGGAAATGCACGGCCCGCCACTGGTGTATACATATTAAAATAAGTCAAATGAACAGCTTCTTCTTCAATGTCCCAATAGTCCAATTTAGTGTAATTATGAGCTCAAAGATCAAAAAAGCTTTCTTTTATTTAAAAAAAAAAGGCTTTAAATGCCTCGTTATCTACAGTCATGACATGGTCAAGGCAATAGGAGCGATGCTCGGGTTTAAATTGATTACCTGCCTCTTCTTTTTTTCCCCAAATCCTTTCAACCCCTTCCTGTGCTGCTTGGGTTTGGCTGCTGACTAGCCAGCTGATTATATCAGATGGCAACAAAGGATATTTGAATTTCATTGGATTTCAAGTGGCTAAGGGAGAGGAGGGACATCCACATTAGCGCCCTGATACAATCACATTCGTCAGCATGATCCGTTTTAAGTGCATTTCAATCAGGACGCCTTTTGTGGATGTTATTATGTTCCGGCCTCGCTGACAGATTGCTGTCTAATGTGCGCAATTGAATTTCCTTAACGGGGCTAACGCGCTTTTCATACCCCGCTTCCTTGAACGCTGTTACCGTTGCAGCAGTTTTATTTAATGGAAAAGGTTTGCTGGAAAACAGCTGTAGCGCATCAGCAGAACATCTGTATTTATGAGGGTGTGCACAATATTGCCTGGCTCTTTAGCGCTTTTGGGCTAATTATCTTGTGCCACTGTATCAATACAAGATGGTAATGTAGATTTGTTTGTGTGGTAATACTAATGACTGACTGCTACCAGATAGCTCTAATCCCGAATCCAATTCATAGTGTTAGAATCTGAGTATATTTAAAGTTTGCATTGTGCCGTCACACCAGACCTGGGCAAATTAAGGCCCGGGGGCCACATGCGGCCTGTTAATCTTTTCAACTTTGCCCGCAAATATTTTCTGGGGATCTTTAAGATCAAAACTGTACCCGCCATTATGCTGTGCAGTGATGATTTCAAATAACCGTAAGTCTTGAACTATACCAAGTATTTCAATGATTGGAATCTTCGCTTTTGCATGATGTACTAGTTACTATGGTCATCTAATTAGGTATTATGGTAATTTAAGTCACAGCAGCTCAGCGTGAGTGGGGAGCATTTCCACAGAGTGTTTCCAAAGCGGCCAGCCTGAAATACGGATGTCAGGGACAGACGCGGAAGGAGATTTTTAGAAAAAAGTTCTAAAGCTTAGTGATATATCAGATTGTTGGTGGAGTTTTTTTTGTTTTTTTTTACCTTTCGCGTTAATATTTCACTGTTCATTGCATTTTTGTTGCATTTCGATTGATTGTAAAACATGTCGATCGAGAGGAGTTGTGACGTTCACATGTTGTCAATATTCAGTGTTTTAACCTTCATAGTTAATGATGTAAACCCCACATTCTTTATTGTCATGTAATTTCTGGGTGTCTCATTCAGTAAAAAAAGTACAATTCCATTCTGTTTTTAAGGTGGTCTGTCATAATGATTTTAGCATTCAATCAGACATTAT
This sequence comes from Nerophis ophidion, assembly GCF_033978795.1. NCBI lineage: Eukaryota > Metazoa > Chordata > Actinopteri > Syngnathiformes > Syngnathidae > Nerophis > Nerophis ophidion. The sequence continues at coordinate 11,104,741 of NC_084612.1, read as the reverse complement.
TGTAAGGTTTTGTGTAAGTGTTCCTAAAAATAGATATATCGGCCCCCAGACACATTTTTTGCTCTAAATTGGGCCCCCCGAGTCAAAATAATGGCCCAGGCCTGGATTACGGAGACGTACCATTAGGGTTCATATCATTGCTGTATAATATCAGTCTATGTAGCCAATAACGTTTATTGAAATACTTTTGAAAAAATATTTATATTATATTTATATATATATATCCATCCATCCATCCATCCATTTTCTACCGCTTATTCCCTTTCGGGGTCGCGGGGGGCGCTGGCGCCTATCTCAGCTACAATCGGGCGGAAGGCAGGGTACAACCTGGACAAGTCGCCACCTCATCGCAGGGCCAACACAGATAGACAGACAACATTCACACTCACATTCACACACTAGGGCCAATTTAGTGTTGCCAATCAACCTATCCCCAGGTGCATGTCTTTGGAAGTGGGAGGAAGCCGGAGTACCCGGAGGGAACCCACGCATTCACGGGGAGCACATGCAAACTCCACACAGAAAGATCCCGAGCCTGGATTTGAACCCAGGACTGCAGGAACTTCGTATTGTGAGGCAGACGCACTAACCCCTCTGCCACCGTGAAGCCCAATATATCGTTGCAGCAGTATTATTTATATATATATATTTATATATATATATATATATATATATATATATATATATATATATATATATATATATATATATATATAATGTGTGTACATTTGATCTATAATTAATAATTATTTGAATTGGCAATTAAGATTATGTGGAAGTTAAACTCTTACCTTGTTCACTAAAGTTTTTTGAACAATCGGAAATATCTAACAGCTAAAATGCGTGGATAAGTGTGGAGAGTTTTTCATCCCTTGTAATGGATTTAAATTTGTGTAAATTTGATTAATGTTTATGCATGTTTTTGAATAATATCCACAAAGTTCAATGAGCAGGTTGTGTTATGTGTGACCATGTTTGTTGACTTTTTCTGCTGGTTGATTTTTTTTCCTGCATCATGACGACGGAAGGTTGTTCGGATTGGGTCATATAAGTATTTGCTGTGCTATTTTTCTTGCAAGTATAATTAATGGTTGCGGTACTTTAGTTGGCCACCAGATGGCAACAAAATGGCAGCCATCAGACCTCTTCCTATTTGTATAGATATGAATTTAACGGGCTGCCATGTTTTATTGAACTTGTACGGACTCGTGGGCCAAATCGAAGACAATGGCGGGCCGCACTTGGCCCACAGGCTGTAGTTTGGACACCCCTGATTCAACCACTCAAATATAAATATATTACTTTTACTTTTTGAGCACATTCAACAACACATTTACAGTGAGGGTTGGACTCCGCCAAGGCTGTCCTATGTCACCGATTCTGTTCATAACTTTTACGGACAGAATTTCTAGGCGCAGTCAAGGCGTTGAGGGGTTCCGGTTTGGTGACCGCAGGATTAGGTCTCTGCTTTTTGCAGATGATGTGGTCCTGATGGCTTCATCTGACCGGGATCTTCAGCTCTCGCTGGATCGGTTCGCAGCCGAGTGTGAAGCGACCGGAATGAGAATCAGAACCTCCAAGTCCGAGTCCATGGTTCTCGCCCGGAAAAGGGTGGAATACCATCTCCGGGTTGGGGAGGAGACCCTGCCCCAAGTGGAGGAGTTCAAGTACCTAGGAGTCTTGTTCACGAGTGAGGGAAGAGTGGATCGTGAGATCGACAGGCGGATCGGTGCGGCGTCTTCAGTAATGCGGACGTTGTACCGATCCGTTGTGGTGAAGAAGGAGCTGAGCCGGAAGGCAAAGCTCTCAATTTACCGGTCGATCTACGTTCCCATCCTCACCTATGGTCATGAGCTTTGGGTCATGACCGAAAGGATAAGATCACGGGTACAAGCAGCCGAAATGAGTTTCCTCCGCCGTGTGGCGGGGCTCTCCCTTAGAGATAGGGTGAGAAGCTCTGCCATCCGGGAGGAACTCAAAATAAAGCCGCTGCTCCTTCACATCGAGAGGAGCCAGATGAGGTGGTTCGGGCATCTGGTCAGGATGCCACCCGAACGCCTCCCTAGGGAGGTGTTTAGGGCACGTCCAACCGGTAGGAGGCCACGGGGAAGACCCAGGACACGTTGGGAAGACTATGTCTCCCGGCTGGCCTGGGAACGCCTCGGGATCCCCCGGGAAGAGCTAGACAAAGTGGCTGGGGAGAGGGAAGTCTGGGTTTCCCTGCTTAGGCTGTTGCCCCCGCGACCCGACCTCGGATAAGCGGAAGATGATGGATGGATGGATGGATAATAATTTTGGCGAGAATAACCGTGATAGGAAATGTTCATACTGTTATATCCCTACACTGTAATGCTGCACTTGTCCTTGCTTTTACTACAGCAACAGAAGACCACTCTGGATAATGAAGTGTTCTTTTAGCTGGACATTGATTGTCAAGGTCTAATTTTGCTGAACTAAGCCCAACTAATGCACACAGATCAAAATCAGGTCACTAAAGTAGCCATTAGTACGCACATATTACTGTATATCGTAATATGGGAATTAGCAAAATGTGGACACTGCAATAGATAAAATGTTAGATTAACAAATCAATTGCTCATGATATGAATTATGTACAAAAACGTGAGATATATTAATGAAAATAAGCAAAATAATCTCCCAAGAGAACCAAGTTTGCTTAGCAAAATATAAAAATCTGGCCTTTTTGAAAGAAAAAAAAAAATATATATATATATATATTGCACATTTCAATTATGGTTCGACATAGTACTAGTGCCAGTATGGTAAACCAGAAAACATTTTATTGGTCAAAAGTAATTTTTCACTTTATGTGAAGAATTTAATCACGTTGAAAACAAAGTTTTACACTAGAGAGTATAGGTAGTAACCAGGAAAAAAAAATCCTTAATTTTCAATCAGTTAATCAAAGTTTATTTATGTAGCCCTTAATCACGTGTCTCAAAGGGCTGCACAAGCCACAACGACATCCTCGACTCAGATTCCACATCAGGGCAAGAAAAAACTCAACCCAATGGGATACAATGAGATTATTAATAAGGAAAATGTGTAATTAAAAAAAAGTGTAGATATTTTAATTTCAATTATCTGAAAACCTGTTTTGATGCCAACTGACAGTAGAGTATATATGTGTATGTACGTATGTGAAGCCAACCAACTGGTTCAGGCTGAATCAACTATGTCTCTGCTGGTTGCAGGCAAGTCGCGCTCTCCTTTTTGGCTCATAAATTGTTTGTCGTTGTTGTACTTGTCATGCTCTTGAAAACAAAAGATAAATGAACTTCTCCATTTTCTTGTTGGACTATGTCTTGATGATGCCGAGGTCCTGGATGACACACGGTGGCACAGCATGGCGATCATTTCCTCCAGCAAGCCACGGTCAGGTGACCAGATTACTTCCCAGCTGGCTTCCATTTCCCACATTCTCACATTTTGGCACCGAACACGGATCACGTCCAATCGGGTTGAGTGACCAACTAGTTTCTTGGCTTTGATTTCAACGACACATGTCTCAAGCTGGTCCTCAGAGACTGTCTTTAAGTGTCTGATTTGGCATTGGATCTGCTATGGCCCAATTTTCCTTTTCAAGCATGTTCCTCATTCCAGTCATTGCCAAAGGTGGACCCTCACATAAGTGATTAGTTAATCTGGTCATTCAAGGTTTTGGTTTCCCGCTTGGTAAATAGAAAAGCAAATAATTGTATTATCATATTTTTTCATACTGTAGACCGCACCCGTATTTAAGCCGCACCCACTAAATTTTAAAAGAAAAAAAAAAGTTTCCATAAGTAGCCGCACCAGACTACAGGCCGCAGATGCGTTCTTAAATGAGTTATTTACACGGAAATATTTATTAAATGCTTATTTGCAGACCTTAATTGTTTCCAAACGGTGTCTGTAACACGGCAGTAAAACAGCTGATCAAACAAAACAGAAGTCATCGCCATGGACCCACTAGCTGCGGAACCTAGCTCTCCAATCAGCTAAACAGACTTATTAATAAGTTCAAGAAGATGTTTTGGTGAATGTACAATACTGAAACAATACAAAAAGAATGTCATTGTAAGTTAATCATTCTGACCAAAACACTCGTAAACGTGTTAACATATTAGTTAATACTAATGATGCTAGCTTCATACATCGCAATAGCATGAACAATGTACATGGAAACATTTCCACAGGTATCACACATGTGACGTTTTAGTGAGAATAAATTCCATCCATCCATCCATTTTCTACCGCTTGTCCCTCTCGGGGTCGTGGGGGTGCTGGAGCCTGTCCCAGCTGCAGTCAGGCAGAAGCGGGGTACACCCTCGACAAGTTGCCACTTCATCACAAAGCCAACACAGATAGACAACATTTTCCGGTTGAAAGCTCTAGACTAAACAGAAGTGCAATGCAGTAGATGCAGTTCATAAACTCGTCCATAAGATGCTTCCAAAACACAAACAATAACACACCTAGTCAGTGTATTTGCTTGTTTTTTTTGTTAGTTTTTTGCATTATGGCTTTCAGCAAAGGAACATCCATAAATTAGCTGCACTGTTTTTTTAAGCCACAGGGTTTAAATCCCAGGAAAATGTAGATGCTAATAGTCTGAATTTACGGTAGTTTAGATGCTGGCCCCGAAAACAGTTTGGTATTTTGTTGTACACCTTTGTGGGAAGTTTGTCCCTTTTTATAATATGTGAATAATATATCCTAATAATACAATGGTGATTCTACATTATTAGGGGTGTCAATTCATCATATTAATTGTAATAAGTTAGTCAAATTTACCGCCCGCTTTTTAATCACATTATTGTTTTTTTGTTTTTTTTAATCTCCCATGTTATGTTCACCTACCTGTCCCTTGTTTTATTTTATTATCTATTTATATATAGCACAATCATTGATGCTCAATATGTCCATCCATCCGTCCATCCATTTCTACCGCTTGTCCCTCTCGGGGTAGATATGTATTATTTATTACTCTTTTTTGATTTTTCATTAGGTTAGACTTATGTTAATGTATGTACAAAATCTGCACCGGAACCACAATGTTGAAAAAGTGAAAGTATATGGTCCTATTAATTAACTTTTTTTAATTGTTTAAAAATCACGATATATTCTGCCATTTTTTTCACTAAGTACTATTTTAATTGTAAGAGTTGTGGAGTTAAACGTTACTACCCCAAATCTTCATGCTGTAATTTAGACTGCCGCTTTCTGACAGTTGCTTCCGGATGTGCTGTTTTGTGGGCGGTCTTATATATGTGGCTCACCTTTGACAGCGTCTTTTCTCCGTCATTTTTGTTGGTAGCTGTGTAGCGTGCAAGGACGGGTGTGGAAGAAGTGTCAAAAGATGGAGCTAACTGTTTTAATGACATTCAGACTTTACTTAAATCAATAACGGAGGAGTGTTTCCTCATCCGGAAACAACAACACCCGAAATGTATCCGACCGGAAATCTAATAGTTAAAGTTTATTGGGTGAATAATGTAAACTCGCCCTATCGTTATGTTTTAGTTTTTTCATGGCAGGTATAAGTAAGAACTTTACACTACTTTATATTAGAAATGGCAAGAGCGGATGATGAATGTCCTATAACAAGAAGATAAAGAAAAAGAAGAAGCTTATCGACTTCGTAGTCGGCACGGACTACAAAGGCATTCTCGCGCAATTTTTCAGGACTCATGCAGATCCCAAATACGGATCAGCAGGTACCAGAAGGTAAGAAAAGTTGTGTTTGCATAATATTGCGAAACAAAACGCCAGATAATATGTCTTACCTTATACATAATAATGCTCATATGTTGAAGCACAGTACATTCCATCAACAGGTGGGGCTTCATAGCTTACCAAAGTTGTACTAAAATATTTTTATAGATTTTTGAAAGCCGTGTTCCTTATTCTAAATGGAACATATCTAATATTAGTGTTGTTTACTTGAGTCATATTGCAGTCTGCACATATCTCTTGTGTGTGACTGCCATCATCGTGCAGTCTACACGTATCCCTTATGTTTGCTATCATCTACTGGTCACAATTATCATTACACCATCTACCAAATAAAATAACTTACAAGTTGGTAAGCAAACCAGAATTATTCCGTACATTAAACGCACCGCGTTATAAGGCGCACTGTTGAGTTTTGATTAAAAAAAAGATTTTAATTGTGCCTTATAGTCCGGAAAATACGGTACATTTTTACTTACAGAGATGCTTCCATTTAATTTTTTTGTAAATTTGTTGAGGATAAACTTCCAATTTACAATTTACCATTTATCATTTACCATTTAATTACAGTAAACAGTCCTACAGTACAGTCACGATAAATCAAAGTGTATATATATCCTTTTGCATGGTCACTTGCATTTATATTTATGATTACATCAGTGCTTAATTTGTTCGAAAATTAATGCTGAAAAAATCGTTTATCAGCTATAATTTGTGGAACAATGTTTCATCCAACACAATGTGTTATTAGCCAAACACAAGAACCCAGCTCCCAGCCAACTAGCAATCAAAAAAGTTAGCATTAAATTCGACGAAAGTCACATCAAAGTTGAAGGATTCTTTGCTGAAAACATAACTGGCATCTTCCTCCATGGAGTCGCTATTGCAAAACTGACAGTATCGCTTCTCTTCATGTGTGCTTAATGGACTATAACCCCCCAGGACTGGAAGCTGTGAGAACTTCTGGTCCCGTTCCGCCTCACTTTAATGTGTAAAAAAGGTTTAAGGCAGATGCTCTGTTGCCATCATCACTTTCCCAATAGACAAATCTCAGAGGCCGTTTTTACAGGCCGTGTTCCGCCCCCTTGACCCTTTTCCCCCGTCCGCGTGACATGCAGTAATCTGTGCAGCTTCACTCCTGAGCGACACTACCAAGTCCTCTCTGTTGTGCTATTAACAGCCCGGTGTTATTACCCCTCTTTGCAAAAGTAAAAAAAAAAAAAAAAAAGCACCTTGATTTCCATCGACCTCTCCCAAAATCAATGCTTTTAAAAATCTTAAAACATCTTTTACTTAAGAGCAAAAGCATGCATTTTGTGTTTTGACATGGTCATATTGATTGGGCCTAGTCTGGGGATGGAGGATAGGAAAGTGGGTGTTGGTGGGGTGGTTGCTGACCTCTTTATCATTCTGCTTCTTCAATCTTTGCGCTCCTCTCTTTTTGCACTCTGCCAGTGTCTGGTAACACTGCCAGCCTTAATGGCTTTCTTGTGCTCCATCTTAGCCTTCCGCGTCGGTTACCCCCTCTCTCCTTCATGTCTCTCCGGAACCTTCTTTGCGCTGCTCTCTCCTCCCGGCCTCCTCCCCACTAATCAATACTCCCCTCTACACACACCCCACGTCACTCACATTTGGCCCGCCGCTAAATTATGGATGGGAGCCTCTCACATCTCACATCTAAAATTTCTATTGTGTTTGTCAATGGCTGATCGATACATCACCTCGTCTCATCCTCAAAGCTTTCCGCATCCCTTTTCTCCTTGTTTTCCACCTGTTTTTTTGTTTGTCTCTGATTTATGTTTGCTCGAAGTGTTCCTGGTGTTAGGAATCTCCAGAGACTGTCAGTAACAAAAAGGTATTCATCAAATAAATGGGTCTGTTCCTGCTATCCTGACTTATTTTGACACTTTCAACTTTTAACTTGCTTTTTCACGAAAGAAGAGCCATTGAAATTGGACTTTTTGTTGTCATCTCCTTCAAAGAATAAATGCCCACTAGTTGGGTCTGGAATCTAGAGATCCCATAGGTGACTAACCCTCCAAAGTGCTAGGTTTTTTAGGTTTTGAACTGCACTGACAGATGTGTTGAGTACACAAAGGGCCGCTACTCCCTGGCAGAGTTGTGTTTGCTATGTGCAAGTACACAAGTAGTGTTGCGTAGCATTTATTATTCATTGAAGTAGTACATGTTTTAACAATTGGTTGGCTTGCTGATTTGGACTTTGCTCTGGACTTTTGGCCTTCAAAGTAATAGGCCTAGGGTAACCTCAGTTCCATCATACTCTTTTGTTAATTAAACTCAACATGTGCTGGTAATTTTAAAACATTAAGATGCTAAAATGTATACAGTAGGGTTGTACGGTATACTGGTATAAGTATGGTACCGCAAAACTAATGAATCATATTCGGTACTGTACCGGCTCTGAAACACACCCCCGTCGTCGTCACGGTGTGTCATTGCTGGTTAAAATAAAGCCAATAACAAAATTTTTTGTGGTCAAGTATCAAAATAGTTTTGGTACCTGTACCAAAATATTGGTATCGGGACAAAATTAGTATACAGTGATGTCTCTTGGTACACGTCCTTGCACCCCTGACACATTCAAACCTGAAAGGAAGCAGGAAACTCACAATCCATCCGTCCCAGTGACGCACCTCATTTTTCCATAAAAAAACGATACATTGTGAACAACTTGTGTTTAAAAACACAATAACTCGCCAAAAAATCATATCCACAAACCAGAATAATCGCTGTTTCGACGCTCAAATGTGATCACCTGCGCACAATATTTCGACATATTAGTTTCACCGCTGCCAAACTATCAAGTTGCCACGGATTTTAGTTCAACAATTAAAGATACAAATTTCATACTAAATGAATCCATATATTCACTGCATGATTATGTGCTCCTTGGTGATGCAATATTAAAATGTGTGTTGTGATAATGGTGCTTTACTGTGTTAGGAACAAGTTGTAATAAAATAGTGGCTTGTTTCTAAGATGACAATTATATGCACTGCAACATTTGCTCTATTCACAACAAAGCAGTTGAGTAATCTCTGTTTATGCATTAAAAACATCACTTTGATAATGTACTTTGGTACTGATACCATTTAATTTTATTTTAGTTATTTATTTTATGCTGCTACAACAATATTTTTTTTTAAATTGTGTACGTCATTCCATTGTGACAGTTGTTCTGCAATAAAATATTCAGATTTAGAGTTTTGTTTAATTTTAGACATGTTTTAAACTGTTAAATATAACCATATCATACCATGCCACCATCAAAGGATTATAACTCTACGATTTAAGAAAAAAAATGTTATAAATATTTTTTTTTCCCAAATTGGGGGAACCATTTAATTTATTTCGGGACCCACTCATATCACTACCAGTAGGTCACAGGGACTCATATTGACAATCTTTTAACATCAGTGGTAAATTTCACAATGTCATGCTTGTTATATGTAGGATATTCTTAGTACAGTCTTTTAGTAGTTTCAAATTCAATTCAGAAACTCCATGGGGTTTTTTGTCACCTCCTATGGTTTGCAGCTGAAAATGCTTTGTAGGACAAGCTAGCACACATGTAAGACACATCCTGTAATTTTATAACAATTAATCGGCCAAAAATCATGGACCATCCAGCCATGGAAAGATATTTTGTTTGATGTTGTGGCCATAAAATCAATCTTGCTTAAATTTAAAGACGTGTGTTTCTCAGACCCCTAAAGGTGTGCACCAAATCTTATGGTGATTGGGCTAAACACCCTAAATTGACTGCCTGAATAGTGTCAGTTTGTAAAAGATTTCAAGAAAATTCATCTTTGGCAGGCCTAAGCAATTATTTTGAGTGTGTGTGGTGGTGGGGGGTGTTAGGTTAAATTTAGAGGAAAAAAATGTGTCCAGTGACTGGTATATCTATATATATATTTATGTGTTTGCATATACATATACACAAATATGTATACACACACACATTATATATATATATATATATATATATATATATATATATATATATATATATATATATAGCGGTATAGCTCGGTTGGTAGAGTGGCCGTGCCAGCAACTTGAGGGTTGCAGGTTCGATTCCCGCTTCCGCCATCCTAGTCACTGCCGTTGTGTTCTTGGGCAAGACACTTTACCCTCCTGCTCCCAGTGCCACCCACATTGGTTTAAATGTAACTTAGATATTGGGTTTCACTATGTAAAGCGCTTTGAGTCACTAGAGAAAAGCGCTATATAAATATAATTCACTTCACTTCATATATATATTGTGACGTCCGGGTCGCATGGTAATGCAGGGTTTGTTCTCCCAGAATGATATCGGACTTCGGACACAGCGTGCAGGTAGGAAATTATTATTATCATTTTTTTTTCAATCATACGGGAGCAAACAAAAACGTGCTCAAAGCACGGACGGCAAAAACCAAAGAGGGCTAGCGTGGAATCTAGCCACAAACAGGGCCAAGCGTGGAAGCTAGTCTACAGGTACCAGGAATCAAAAGTCGTCATCTGTTGCAAAAAGCAAATTAGGAAGCTAGACCAAGTGATGCCAGGGCATAGACTAAATAGACCTCTGATTAGTGCCTGGACAACAGGTGAGCGTCTCGAACACTAACCAGAGGCAGGTGAGTGCAATCTGCCGTCATGGCAACTGAAACAAACAAAATCAAGGTGCTGAAAACACAAGTGACTAGGAAACGTAAACAGACTATGATCCGAGCAGCGGATCATTACATATATATTTGTAAGCTGTGAAAATCTGCTGTACATTATGTGTGCTTGGGTCCTATTTTCAGGAACACTAATATAAAACCTCATGATAATGTCTGATTGAATGCTAAAAACGTTATGACAGACCGTCTTAAAAAACTAAATGGAATTTTGAATTTTTTAAATTAATGAGACACCCAGAATGTACATGAAATTAAAGAATGTTGGATTTAGAGTATTAACTATGGTTTTTATGTGGGCCTACCGAGGATGTTGTAGTGGTTTGTGTTGTGGTTTGTGCAGCCCTTTGAGACACTAGTGATTTAGGGCTATATAAATAATCTTTGATTGATTGATTGATGAACTATGATCGATAAAACACTGAATATTGACGACATGAATGTCACACAACCTCATGATCGACATATTTTACAATCAAGCGAAACGCAACAAACACAGCAATTTATGAACGTGAAGAGTACAAAAAACCCCACCTACAATGTGGTTCATCTGATATATCACTAAGCTTTAGAACTTTGTTGTAAAAATCTCCTTCCGCATCTGTCCCTGACACCCGCATTCCAGGTTCGCCGCTCTGGAAACACTCTGTGGAAACGCTCCCCACCCACATTGCTTGGTGCCTCGTCTGAGCTGCTGTGACTTAGATTACCATAGTAACTAATTACATTACCATAGTAACTAGTATATCATGCAAAAGCGCAGTTTCCAACCATTGAAATACTTGATATAAATCAAGACTCACGGTCATTTGAAAACATCACTGCACATCATAATGGCAGCTGCTGTTTTCATCTTAAAGATCTAAAATAATTACTTGGGAATGTCCGGAGGGCCAGATTGAAAAGTTTAATGGGCCTTAGTTTAGCCATGTTTGGTCTATGGGGTGAATAACAGCGATAACATTTGGTGTTTAATGGTGCGTTCCATTTACCTCGGGAGTTGGAAGTCCATCCATCCATCCATTTTCTACCGCTTATTCCCTTTGGGGTCGCGGAGGGCGCTGGTGCCTATCTCAGTTACAATTGGGCGGAAGGCGGGCTACACCCTGGACAAGTCGCTACCTCATCGCAGGGCCAACACAGATAGACAGACAAAATTTACACTCACATTCAGACATTTAGTTTTACTAATCAACCTATCCCCAGGTGCATGTCTTTTGAAGTGGAAGGAAGCCGGAGTACCCGGAGGGAACCCACGCATTCACGGGGAGGACATGCAAACTCCACACAGAAAGGTCCCGAGCCCGGGATTGAACCCTGACTACTCAGGACCTTCGTATTGTGAGGCAGACGCACTAACCCCTCTGTCACCGTGAAGCCCGAGTTTAAAGTCGTAGATGGAAATTACTTCACAGACGAGTTGTGAGCGTTCTAGTTATGAGGTTGGAAATTAATATGGCCAAATCCACGAAAGCTATTCTTGTGCTTGCGTATTCTGATATAAAGGACTTATGGAAAACACATGCATTCCTTCTGCAACCTTCCAACATTGTGGATGGAGAGGAAACACAGACGTTATTCCCATCGATGTAGAACGTATAAAACACATGTACAAATGTAACTTACATTACATTAACTTCCAACAATAAATTGTATATGGCTGATTCGGTGCAACAAAAAAAGTCAAAAAGTGGCAATAACGGATGTTACAGAAGCTTCTATCATTGTTTGTACATTCACAGCAGCCATCTTTGAAGCCAACTTGGCGTAGTGAAGACTTTCCGACTTTCCGGGTAGGAAATCCGACCTCGGCGGGCATTCCAGTTGAAATTTCCGACTAGGAACTCAGAAAATCCGATTTCTTAGTACAATTGGAACACACTATCGCTCCAAAAATAACAGCAAATGCAACCAAGTTGGGGTGCATATTTTGATCATGACTTTATGCTTTTTTATGTGCAGTGGCTCAGGACTACCTATTTGTCGAAAGATAATGCTTGTACTTTACTCACTGTTGTTTATATGCCCTCAGGCTTTACCTAAAAAAAAACACATGCCCTCACATGTGTGGGATACAGTTTCTTACACTCAACTCTAACTTTCTCTCTCACGCATGCACTCAAACCCTGCAGGGTGAAAAGCAGTGCAGTGGTGTAATTTTAGTGGCATTGAGCTTATCACTGCTTCGGCACTTCACTACGCCCCCCCTCCACCGCCCCCCCCAGACAGCACCTGCTCTCCACAAGCACATCTCACCTCCCACCTGCTGACGACAGACTTTGCCGCCTCATAACTTGGGCCGTGTCTTCTCGGCCTCCCATTTCCATGACCACTTAACCCCCTGACACGGCCTTTTAAGTGAAGGCCTGGTATGTGTCTGCCAGCGATTGGCAGCCAAGGCTTTGTGCCATTACCTCAAGTAACACGTGAACCCCTCTCAGACAAGAGGGGGCACCACTTCAAATTACTGGACTAAAGATTCTATAATATATGGAAGCCTTATTTTGTAGACCGGACTGCCACGATCTTTGGCAGCTTTAAATTAGAATGCTTTTCTTGTTTTTTGTAGTAAAGGCACACTAATTAAAAAAAACCTTTACGTCTTTAAAAAAAAAATCAGTTAAGTTGTAAATAGAGAAGGATCATCACAAAAAGTCCTCACAAAGTTGGGCAGTTATAAGACATGTAATGTTTTCTGAAATATCCACTTAACACCAATTTTAAACATTTCCATTTTTTTAAAATGTCCAAATTTCCACACACATACACCAAAATATTTGTATTTAAAACTAAAAACCTTATTTTATTACAAATCCTCCCATTTTTTTTAAACTAAAGTTATAATGTAACAACATCGGATGACTACAGTATGTCATTATATATGTGTGAGCGTTATGTCAGGAAAAAAAAAACTATATCATCCCTACAAGCCTGTTTCACAGGTTTCCTTGCTCATCAGGGGATTTTTATAAGAATCCCTACAAGAATGATGTAGGCTCTTGTTTTTTTTCCTGACCTAACGTATATTTCGCTCTACCCCGGTATTGAGCACGGTTTAACGGATAAACCACAGAAACATTGATTATATATGTATGTGTATATATATTTATGTTAGTATGTGTGTGAATGTGTATATATATATATATATATATATATATATATATATATATATATATGTGTATATGTACATATATATATATGTACATATATACGAGTTGAGTTTATACCAAAATGGATACATGGATGATACAGCAGAGGATTGGGAGAATGTCATGTGGTCAGATGAAACCAAAATAGAACTTTTTGGTATAAACTCAACTCGTCGTGTTTGGAGAAAGAAGAATACTGAGTTGCATCCCAAGAACACCATACCTACTGTGAAGCATGGGTGTGGAAACATCATGCTTTGGGGCTGTTTTTCTGCTAAGGGGACAGGACGATTGATCCGTGTTAAGGAAAGGATGAATGGGAACATGTATCGTGAGATTTTGAGCCAAAACCTCTTTTCATCAGTGAGAGCTTTGAATGGTTGACCTAATACTTATTTTCCACCATAATTTACAAAAAAATTATTTAAAATTCCTGCAACGTGAATT